>NW_026915917.1:0-45714 GCF_034315485.1 Pezoporus occidentalis
CTTCACCCCATCTTCATCTTCCTCTGCCCCTCGTCATCCTCAGTCCCAACCTTCTATTTACAGCTTCATCCTCCTTCATCTTCATCCTCATCTTCACTCCCCATCATCTTCATCATCTTCATCCTCTTTTCTCCCTCCTCATCCTCATCCCCCCCTTCCTCCTCATCCTCTTTCACCCCATCTTCATCTTCCTCTGTCCCTCCTCATCCTCAGTCCCATCCTTCCATTTACAGCTTCATCCTCCACCTTCATCCTCATCTTCACCCCCAATCTTCATCCTCCTCCATCTTCATCCTCATTTTCACCCCAAATCCTCTCCACCTTCACCCCCTTTCATCTTCATCCTTTCTCCCTCCTCATCCTCATCCATCTTCATCCCCCCTTCCCCATCCTCCTTCATCCCATCTTCATCTTCCTCTCTCCCTCCTCATCCTCAGCCCCATCCCTCCTCTTACAGCTTCATCCTCCTTCATCTTCCTCCTCATCTTCACCCCCCCCATCTCCACCCTCTCCTCCATCTTCATCCTCATTTTCATCCCCAATCCTCTCCATCTTCATCCTCCCTCCTCTTCTTCACCCCCCCTTCATCATCATCATCATCATCTCCATCCTTTCCTCCCTCCTCATCCTCACCCATCTTCATCCCCCCTCTCCCCCTTCATCCTCCCGCATCCCCCCGTTTCCATCCCCCCCCCCCTCCGTTACCACGGAAACCGGCGGCCGGGGTCCGGGATTTGGGGGGGGGGGTGTGGGGGGGCCGAGGCCAGACCCCCCCCCTTCCCCCCTCCCCCCCTTCTCCCGCGGGGGATCCCCGGAGCCCGCTCCCCCCCCTCCCCCCGCAGGGATCCCCGGGCTCCGCTCCCTCCCCCCGCCCCCCCCCGCCCCCCCCCCTCGCTATGTTTAGCCGCCGGCGCCTATTTTTAGCGCAGCGGCTTCAGCGCCCAAATTTGGCAGCGGCGGAGCCCGGGGGGGGGGGAGGGGAACAGCGGCGGGGGCGGGGCCAGCGCGGGTTGGGGGGGGGGGAGGGGGGGGGAGCCGCGGAGCGGGGGGAGGGGGGGACAGGGGGGATCCCGGAGGACGGGGGGAGGGGATGGGGGGGGGCGGTAACCCTGGAGCCCCCCCCTTGGGTGCTGGGGGCCCTCCGGCCCCACTGATACGCGGCCCAAAGCTCCCCCCCACCCCCCCCACCCCACCCAGTGATGCTTCTACGCAACCCCCCCATTGAGCCCCGCTGAGTCCCCATTGATCCCATTGAGCTCCTATGGAGCCCCGTTGAGCTCTCATTGACCCCCGTTGAGCCCTGTTGAGCCCCATTGAGTCCCCATTGATCCCACTGAGCCCCCTTGAGTTCCCATGGACCCCCGTTGAGCCCTGCTGAGCGCTGTTGAGCCCCATTGATCTCCCATTGACCCCCACGGACCTCCATTGAGCCCCACGGAGCCCCACTGAGACCTGCTGAGCCCCATTGAGTCCGGATTTATCCCACTGAGCCCCCTTGAGCTCCCATGGACCCCCATTGAGCCCCATGGAGCCCCGTTGAGCCCCGTTGATCTCCCATTGACCCCCGTTGAGCCCCATTGAGTCCCCATTGATCCTGGTGAGCCCTGTTGAGCCCCCATTGATCCCATTGAGCCCCACTGAGCCCCACTGAGCTCCCATTGACCCCCATTGAGCTCCCACTGCCTCCCCCACCCCTCCCATCACCCATCCTCTCATCCCTCCTCCCCTGACTCACCATTGACCTGTTTGTCTGTCCAGCCCCTGTTCCCCTTCCCTCCATTGCCCCCCTCTGCCCCCCCTCGACCTCCTCTGCCCCCCATTGACTCTCCCTCCACCCTTTGAGCCCTTCCAGGCCCACAGCGGCCCCTCCCTTGACCCCCTCCACTCCCCTGTGGACCCTCCATCAACGACTCCATCATTTGACCCTCTCCCTCCCCGCACTGGCTTCTCCATCCCCCACTGACCCTCTCCAGCCTCATGTTGACTTTCTCCATAACCCGTTGATAACCCATCCCCCACTGACCACCTCCATCCCCCCATTGACCATCTTCATCCCCTTTTGACCCTCTTCATCACCCCGTTGACCCTCTTCATCTCCCTGTTGACCCTCCATTGTCCTGTTCACCCTCCCATTGACCATCTCCCTCCCCATTGACCATCTCCCTCCCCCATTGACCATCTCTATCCCCCATTGACCATCTTCATCCCCAATTGACCCTCCATCCCCCTGTTGACCCTCACATTGACCACCTCCATCCCCATTGACTATCTCCATCCCCCCATTGACCATCTCCATCCCCCCATTGACCATCTTCATCCCCTCATTGACCATCTCCATCCCCCATTGACCATCTCCATCCCCTCATTGACCGTCTTCCTCCCCCATTGACCCTCCATCCTCCTGTTGACCACCCATCCCACTGTCAACTCTCTCCATCCCCCTATTGACTCCATCCCTCCCTCCCTCTCTCCCTTGAGCCCTTCCAACCCCCTATTGCCCCCCAGTCTCCCCATTGACCCCTCCACCCATCCCTCCTTCCCCCCATTGATCCCCCATTGGCTCCCCCACCCTTCCATTGACCCCCCCCCATCCAACCCTCCCTTCCCTTCATCCCCCCCTCCCCATTGCCCCCTTTCTACCTTCCCTTGACTCCCCCCCCCCATTCCCCCCTTGCACCGTTCCCGCCGGGGGGGGGGCGTTTCCCGCGCCCCTCCCCTCCCCTCGCCCCGCCCCTCAGCGCGCGCCATCTCCTATTTCGGTGCGAAGCCGCCGCGCGCCGCCCCCCTCCCCCTTCACCCCCCCCGCGCCCCGCGCCGCGCGCGCGTCGACGTCAGCACTGACGCTGCCGCCTCCCCCCCCCCCTCACAACGTTGCGAATGGGAGGAGCGGGGAAAGGACGGGGGGGGGGGGGGGGGGGGTTGGGGGTGACGCGGCGGTGACGTCGTCCCGCGCGGTCCATATAAGGGGCGTTCGCGCGGCGGCGCGGCGCGAGGATGCTCCGCTCCACCAAAGGCGCCTCCAAGGCGCGGCGGGACCAGATCAACGCCGAGATCCGCGCCCTGCGGGACCTCCTGCCGCTGCCCGACGGCGACCGCCCGCGCCTCTCCTACCTGCACGTCATGGCCCTCGCCTGCATCTACACCCGCAAGGGAGCCTGCCTCCGGCCCGGTGCGTGCGCGGGGAGAGCGGAGGGAGGGAGAGGTAGGGCTGGGATGGGCACGGGGAGAGGGGATCGGGATGGGGATGGCACCGGGAAGGGAGCAGGGAATGGGAAGGGATCGGGCACCAGGATGGGATCGGGCACTGGGATGGGATTGGGCACCGGGAAGGGATCGAGCACTGGGATGGGATCGGGCACCGGGAAGGGATCGAGCACTGGGATGGCACCGGGATGGGATCGGGCACTGGGATGGGATCGGGCACTGGGATGGGATCGGGCACCGGGAAGGGATCGAGCACTGGGATGGCACCGGGATGGGATCGGGCACTGGGATGGGATCGGGCACCGGGATGGGATCGGGCACCGGGAAGGGACCGAGCCCTGGGATGGCACCGGGATGGGATCGGGCACCGGGATGGGATTGGGCACTGGGATGGCACCAGGATGGGATCGGGCACCGGGATGGCATCGGGCACTGGGAAGGGACCTGGCACCGGGATGGGATCAGGCATCAGGATAGGAACGGGGTCTGGCACCAGGATGGGAATGAGCACCGGGTTGGAAGCAGACATAGGCACAGAACAGGGAAGCAGCACTGGGATGGGACTGGGCATCGGAACACAGATAGGAGTGGGGAGCAGCACGGGATGGGAGCCGGCATTAGGAAGGGGACTGGAACTGCTCTGGGGAGCGCGGGAGCGGGATGGAGCCGGGTGAGGACCAGGCTGGAGGTGGGCGAGGAACCAGCAGCAGCACCGGGAACAGGGACCCAGCACCGTGCTGGAGCATGGAGACAGCGGAGGGATGGGGACAGGAGCGGGGAGAGGAGCAGGCACCAGCGTGGGGTGGGACGGGGACCGGGGAGCACCGGGGATAACCGGGACCGGAGCAGGCAAGGGGGGTTCAGCACCGCGGATAGCGCCGGGTGCGTTCAGCACCGCGGACAGCGGCAGCGGGCGGGGGCTGCGTTCAGCACCGCGGACAGCGGCGGGGACCGGGGCGGGCGGGATCGAGATCGAGATCGAGATCGGGGCTGGGACCGAGACCGGGAGCAGGGACCGGGACACCGGGACACGGAGAGATACCGGATACCGAGGGACCGAGGATCGGGGCTGGGATCGGGGCACCGGGATAGGGACCGAGACTGGGAACTGGAACCTGGGATCAGGGCTGGGACAGCGACCGGGAGACCAGGACAGGGACCGGGAGACCAGGACAGGGACTGATACTGGGGATCAGGACTGGGACTGGGACTGGGGGACCGGGATAGGGACCGAGATCGGGATCGGGAGCCGGGATCAGCGCGGGGACAGCAGCTAGGGAGCAGGGTGTGATGGAGCTGGGACCAGAACCGGGATCAGGGATTGGAACAGGAGGGATGAGGACAGGGACCAGGACTGGAACTGGGTCAGGAACCGGGACAAGGGCCAGGATTAGGGACCAGAGCTGGGTCTGGAGGCAGGGACAGGGACAGAGGATGGTGACAGGGACGAGTGATGGGGACAGGGAATCCCATGGCTCTACATGGGCAAGGCTGTGGGTGCCACATGGGTGCAGTGGGACCGTGCGGGCAAGGCGCCGGGTGCTGGGTGGGTGCTGACGGGCATCCCCTTTGCAGGACCGACACGGGGGGCACCCATGGAGCTGCTGGGGGGGCCGGAGCTGGCTGACCTGGTGGCATCACTGCCCGGGTTCCTGTTGGCTGTCACCCGCGAGGGGAAGTTGGTTGGTGTCACCGACAACGTCGCACAGCACCTGGGGCACTCAATGGTGAGCACCCGCAGGCAGAACGGGGCTGGGTGTTGGGTGCCTGGTGCTGGGTGCTGGGTGCTTGCTGCTGGGTGCTTGCTGCTGGGTGCTTACGCTCCCACCCCCCCTGCAGGTGGACCTGGTGGCTCAGGGTGACAGCATCTACGACCTGTTGGACCCGGCCGATCACCCCCTGGTGCGACATCAGCTCACCCAGGCTGGGCCCCCCCAGGCAGGTGGGTGGGGCCTCCGAGGGGGGAGGAGCTTGGGGGAGGGGCCTGAAGGGGTGTGGGCACAGGGAGGGAGGGGTGGAAGGATGGAGGGAGGGAAGAAGGGAAGAAGGGTGAAAGAAGAGAGGAAGGGATGGGAGGGTGGAAGGGCAGGGGGACAGAGAGATGGACGGAAGGATGAAGAAATGGAGGGAGGAAGGAAGGAATGGAGAATGGATGAAGAGAGGGAAGGATGGAAGAGAAGAGAGAAGGATGGATGGAGGGAGGGAGGGATGATGAATGGGTGATGGAGGGATGGATGGAGGGAGGGATGGACAGTGGGATGTATGATGGAGGGTTGGATGGAGGGATGATGGATGATGGAGGGATGGATGGATGGAGGGAGGGATGGATGCATGGATGATGGAGGGATGGGTGCTGGATGATGGATGGAGGGATGGATGGAGGGATGATGGGTGCTGGATGATGAATGGATGAGGGATGGATGAGTAATGAACAGCAGGGTGGAGGATGCATGGAGGGACATGCAGAGCTCCAGAGGTCTAACCCAGGACCCCTTCCCCTAGAGCGCCTCTTCCGCTGCCGCTTCACCACCTCGCGGGCCTCGCGCCGCCCCAGCGCCGGGCGGAAGCTGGTGCTGCTGCGGGGCCGCTTCCAGGCCCCCCCCGGCCCCCCTGGCTCCTCCCCGGGGCTCTTTGTCGCCTTCTGCGCCCCCCTGGACCCCCCGCCCTGGCCCTGCCCCGATTGCCTCCTGCTGCCGGCGTTCCAGAGCCGCCATGCGCGCGACCTCGCGTTGCTCGATGTCTCCGACAGGTCAGGACCTGACCCCCAAAGGGGAATCCGGGTGTCCAGGGAGGGTCCCAACCATGGCGGGCACTGGACCCAGGCCTCTTGTCCCACAGTGTCCTGATCCACCTGGGCTACGGGCGTGGGGAGCTCCTGGGTCGCTCCTGGTACCGGCTCCTGCACCCCGAGGACCTCGGCCATGTTGCGCGCCAGCACCTCCGCCTGGGTAAGTGTCCCCTTGGTGTCCCTTGGGCTCACCCTGTCCCCCCCCTTTAAGCTGTTCCTTGGGTTTCTGGGGTCTTCCTGTCCAGTGGGTGTCCCCAAGGGTGTCACCCATCACCCTGGGTGTCCCCTGGGTCCCAATGTCCCCAAGGGTGTCACCCATCACCCTGGGTGTCCCCTGGGTCCCAATGTCCCCAAGGGTGTCACCCATCATCTTGGGTGTCCCCTGAGTCCCCTGCTGCCACTTTGCCCCCCATCATGTCCTCGGTGTCTCCCACATCCCCTCGGGCCACCTTGCCTCCTCTCCGGGTGTCCTCCATGTCCCTGTTGTCCCCTGTCCCCATTGACATCCCCATGTCCCCAACCCCCTGAATCCACCTCATTGATGTCCCCAACCCCGTCCCCGTGTCCCCGCTGATGTCCCTGTGCGTGTCCCCACAGCAGGAGCAGGGCCAGAGGCACGGGGGGAGCTGGTGACACGGCTGCAGCGCAAGGATGGCCTGGGCTGGACGTGGGTCTATGCCCGGCTGCGCCCCGAGGGCCCGGCTCTGCTCGCCCACAACTTCATCATCAGGTGAGTGGCCCCAGCTCCAGGGGTCCCATCACCCCCCACCCCACAGAGCACCCATGGGGCTGGGCACCTTCCATTCCCCTGGGGGCCCCAGGCTCACCACAGACCCCCCCTGTGTCTCCCACAGTGAGGCTGAAGCCTGGTGCCTGCGGCAGCAGTTGGCAGCTGAGGCCCCCCCGGACCCTCCTGAGCCCTTTGGCCCCAGCCTTGAGTTCCCTGGGGCCAGCATTGGAGCTGGTGGGGACCTTGGTGTCGGCGCTGGCCCCGCTGTTGGCCTCGGTGTTGGTGCTGGTGTTGGATCCGGTGTTGACCTCGGTGTTGGAGCTGGGCTTGGAGACGACGTTGGAGTTAACGTTGGCGTCAGCCTCGGCCTTGGCGTCAATGTTGGATGTGGCCTTGGAGCTGATGTTGGACATGGTCTTGGAGCTGGCTTGGGAGCCAACGTTGACCCTGGTCTTGGAGCTGGTGTTGGACCTGGTCTCGATGCCAACATGGGACCTGGTCTTGGAGCCGCCATTGGACATGGTCTTGGAGGCAACGTTGGAGCCAACATTGACCCCGGTCTTGGAGCTGGTGTCGGAGTGAACGTTGGACACGGCCTCAGAGACAGCATTGGACAAGCTCTTGGCTCTGATATCGGTGCTGGAGTTGGCATCGGCGTCGGAGCCGGCATCAGAGTCGACGTTGGCCTCGGCGTGGCAGCCGGCCCCAGCCCCGATGTTGGCTCCAACCTTGGGGCAGATATTGGAGCTGCTCTCGGAGCTGGAGCCGGAGATGATGTTGGAGCTGGTCTCCAAGCCAATGGTGGAGCTGGCGTTGGCTCCAGTCTCGGAGCCGGTGTTGCGCTCAGTGTCGGGGCCAACATCGGGCCTGGCCTTGGTGGTGGTGTCAGAGCCAGCGTTGGGCTTGGCATTGGGGCTCTTGGCCCTGCTCTTCCATCTGATGTCGGTGCTGGTGTTGGACTCACCGTCGGAGCCAGCGTTGGAACCAATGTAGGTGGTGGAGTCAGCGCTGGAGTTGGACTTGGTCTTGGAGCCAATATTGGAGCCAACGCTGGCTCCAGTCTTGGATCCACTGTTGGACTTGGACTTGGAGCTGCTCTAGGAGCCAGTGTTGGCTCCACTCTTCCATCTGGTGTGGGACCTGGCGTTGGCCTTGCCGTTGGAGCTGCTGTTGGAGCCAATGTTAGCTCTGGTCTTGGATCCAGTGTTGGACTTGCTGTTGGAGCCGGTGTTGGAGCCAATGTCGGTGCTGCTCTTGGATCCGATATTGACATTGGCATTGGACTTGGTGTTGGAGCCAACGTTGGCACTGCTCTTGCATCGGATGTTGGATCTGGTGTTGGACTTGGCATTGGAGCTGCTGTTGGAGCCAACATCGGTGCCGGCGTTGGCTCCACTCTTGGATCTGGCGTTGGACTTGGCCTTGGAGCCAATGTTGGTTCCAGCATCGGCTCCGCTCCTGGATCTGATGTTGGTGCCAGTGTTGGACTCACAGTTGGAGCTGGCGTTGGAGCCACCGGTGGCTCCAGTCTTGGATCTGCCCTTGGATTTGCCGTTGGAGCTGCACTGGGAGCCAACGTCTGCTCCGGGCTTGGACCCGACGTTGGTGCCAGTGTTGGACTCAGCCTTGGAGCCAACATTGGAGCCAACATTGACTCTGCTCTTGGAACCAGCATTGACACTGGCATTGGACTCAGTGCTGGAGCCAGTATTGGACCTGCCATTGGATCCAGTGTCGGACTTGGTGCTGGAGCTGCCATAGGAGCCAACGCTGGCTCCGCTCGTGGATCCTCCATCGGCCTTGGCCTTGGGGCCAGCGTTGACCCCGCTCTTGGACCTGGCATTGGCCTCGGAGCCGCCATTGGAGCCAACATCGGCACCGGCCTCGGCCTTGGCCCCAGCCTGGCCGTGGGCGCCCGCCTTGCACCAGGCCTAGGGGTCCCCGAGACCCCGGGGGGGGGCACCGAGACCTGGACCCCCCCCTACACCCCCCGGCAAGCGCCACCCTTCGCCTTCGGCCCCCCGGAGCCACCCGAGGCTGCCCCCGAGAAGCTGCCGCCGAGTCCTGAGAGCCCCGGGGGGGGCCCGGGGGGGGACCCCGGCTCCCTCCTCACCCCCGAGACGTCCCCCCCACCACCGCCCCCCCCGGCCGCCCCCCCCGGCCCCGTCCTGCGCCGCCTGCTCCAGGGCCTGGCCGCTGCCGCTGGCGTCAGCCGTGGGGGGACCCGGCACCCAGGGGGCCCCCCCGGCCCCCGACCCCCCCCACCCCGGTCGCCCCGCGACCCCTTCGCTGAGTTGTATCAACTCCCCCAGAGCCGGCTCCAGGACGCCTTCCGCCAAGGTAAGGGGGGGGTCAGGATGGGGGGGCACCTATGGGGGGGGGGGGGGGCAGCCTGGAGCTCATTTTCGGGGAGGCCCCAGTGGGGTTTGGGGGGTGAAGATGGGGTCCGAGGTGCATGGCCCAGAGCGGTGGGGAGGGTGGCGGGGATGCTCCAGGGTCCCTTGGGGAGGTTGAGGGGGTGATGACCCCTAAAGTTGAGTCCCTCAATGGGGGGGGGGGGTGTGCATGAGCCCAGACCCTGGGGTCCATTTGGGGGGGGGGGCTCAATGCCTGGGTCCATTGGCAGGGTCCAGGGGGTTATGGGGGTACAGGGAGCTATGGGGGGGTCTCTGACATCCTGTCCCCCCCCCCCACAGCCGGAAGCCAGCGCGCCCCGTCGTTCTGAACTAAGTCTGTGACGCGACTTGCCCCCAGTATGGCATATTGTCATTGTCACCCCGGCCCGGAGCCACCGTCCCCCCGGCCCCGGCCGCCCCCCCGCCCCCCGCCGCCCCCCCCCGGGGCCTTTCGTGCTAATTTAACTCGTAACGAGTCTCTAAGGTAATTGGGGGGGGGCTGGTGGCCCCCCCCCCCCCCCCCAGCCTGGACGCCTGGGTCCCATGTCCCCATGTCCCTGTCCCCAGCCCCACTGCGGGACCGGTCCCCAAATCTTGTCAGTGGGTGGCTTGGACCCACCTGTAGGAGCCTGTGCCCCCCCCCATCCCCAATGTCCCTGTCCCTTGTCACCCACCCCGTCCCTGTCCTTGTCATCCCCCCGTCCCCACCTTGGGGTCTGCGTTTTTGGCAGAGTACCCCCAAAAGTGTGTGCTCCCCCCCCCCCCATGGGTGTCATCCCCAATGTCCCCAAGCCAAGGGACCGAGGCACGATGTGGCTTGATGTCCCCAATGTCCCCGACCCGAGTGATGGAGACCTCGTGGCTCAGTGTCCCGATGTCCCCAACGTTCCCAACTCAAGGGGCTGAGGCACAATGTGGCTCAATGTCCCCAGTGTCCCCAACCCAAGGCATGGAGACACACCATGACCCAGTGTCCCCAATGTCCCCAACCTGGGGGACGTGGGCACCCGCTGCCCCAAGCCATTGGGCTGGGAGAGGTCATGGCTCGATGTTCCCCATGTCCCAAAGTCCCCCAAGGGACTGTGAGATGTCCCCAGTTTGAGGGACTGAGACACATCGTGGCTCAGTGTCCCCAATGGCCCCCACATCCCCAGTGCCCCTGACATCCCCAGTGTCCCCACTGTCCCCCACATCCTCGATGTCCCCAACGTCCCCCACCCAAGACACCGAGATACGTCGCAGCGCGATGTCACCGAGCCCGAGGGACTGAGACTCGTCACAACTCGACGTCCCCAACGTCCCTGAGGGACACGGGCACCTCGTCACCGCTGTGACCCAAGTGTCCCCCAAGTGTCCCCAAAGGATGCGGACACCACCAAAAGGACTGAGACTGTCGCACCTCTTCGTCGCCTCAAGCTGGAGGGACCGAGACACCTTGTGGCTTGATGTCCCCAGTGTCCCCAAGGGACGTGGGACCTTGTTGTCACCCTGGAGCAATGGACTGAGACACATCGTGGTCTGATGTCCCCAATGTCCCCAATGTCCCCAACCCCAAGGACTGAGATCTGTCGTAGCCCAATTGTCCCCCACGTCTCCGATGTCCCCGAAGGATGTGGGGCATTGTCATCACCTTGACTCAAGGGACTGAGACCCCGATGTCCCCAACGTCCCCACCGCGAGGGACTGGCTCCCATTGTCCCCCCAACATCCCCTGGAGGCCCCGTGGCCCTGACACCCCCTTGGAAATAAAGCGGCCTCCGTGTCCCTGTGCCCCGTGGCAGCTTCTTTATAGGGACAAAGGCGCTTGGGGGCGACGCAGGGATTTGGGGGGGACCCAGGGATTTGGGGGGGACGCAGGGATTTGGGGGGGGGGGATCCATGGATTTGGGAGGTCCCAGGGGCTTGGGGGGGGGACACCCAGGGGTGTGGGAGGGACCCAGACATTGGGGGGGACCCCTGTGCTTGGGGGTACCCCGTGATGTGGGGGGGGGGGGGGTTCGGGGGTCGGGACGGTCCCAGCGCTGCGGAGCCACGGCGAGACCCGGGCAGCGCACAGGCCACGCCCCCATCCGTGTTAACCCCGCCCATCTGTCGCCTTGACCACGCCCTCCCCTCCGGCACGTTCAGGCTCCGCCCCGCGCATGCGCGGTTCCTGCGGCGACGCGGTGCGGTGAGGTCGCGGGTTCCGGTTCCCCTCGGTCCCATCCCGGTCCTTTCCTTGCGATGGTCTCGGGATAACCCCGTACTGGTCCCAGTAACCCCTTACCGGTCCCAGCACCCCCGTACTGGTCCCGGTAACCCCTTACGGGTCCCAGCACCCCCGTACTGGTCCCCGTAACCCCTTACCGGTCCCAGTAACCCCTTACCGGTCCCGGCACCCCCGTACTGGTCCCAGTAACCCCTTACCGGTCCCATCACCCCCGTACTGGTCCCAGTAACCCCTTACAGGTCCCGGCACCCCCGTACTGGTCCCAGTAACCCCTTACTGGTCCTAGCACTCCCATACTGGTCCCAGTGATCCCATATTGGTCCTATCACCCCCATACTGGTCCCAGTAACCCCGTACTGGTTCCAGTGATCCCATACTGGTCCCAGTAACCCCCGTACTGGTCCTGGCACCCCCATACTGGTCCCAGTAACCCCCGTACTGGTCCTAGCACCCCTGTACTGGTCCCAGTGATCCCATACTGGTCCTAGCACCCCCATACTGGTCCCAGTGATCATATACTGGTCCCAGTAACCCCTTAATGGTCCTAGCACCCCCATACTGGTCCCAGTGATCCCATATTGGTCCTATCACCCCCATACTGGTCCCAGTAACCCCGTACTGGTTCCAGTGATCCCATACTGGTCCCAGTAACCCCCGTACTGGTCCCGGCACCCCCATACTGGTCCCAGTGATCCCATAGTGCTCCCAGCATGCCGTACTGGTCCATGCTCCGCACTGATCCCGGCGCCCCCCCCCCGGACTGGTCCCATTGACCTCGTCCAGACCCCAGTGCCCCCCAGCAGCGCACCAGTAACGCCCAGCATCCCCCAGTCCCAGTGCCCCCCCCTCCCCCCCAGTCCCTTCCCAGTATCCCCAGTTTGGCGGGGGGGGGGGCCGCACGCTATGGGTCGAGGGCGGCTCTTGGGGGGCTGCGCTTGGCTGCTGGGGGGGCTGGCGCTGCTGCAGACCCTTTACCTGCGAGCGCTGCCCCCCCCCGCCCCCCCCCGTCGGCCCCCCCATAAACCGCTGCCCCCCCCCAGGGGGGTTCTGGATGCTTCCGGAACCTTCCGGTTGTATCGGGACGTGTTGGGGGCCCCCCCCCCACATTGGGCTCCCCCCCCCGACTTGGTCCTGGCCACGCACGGGACCCCCGGGCGGGCGGCGGCGGCGCTGGGGGGGGCGCTGGAAGGGGGCATTTGGGGGGGACCCCTCTCGGTCGCGGTCTTTGGGGTCCCCCGGGCTGGGCTGGGGCAGCTCCTGCGGGCAATGGGGGGGCCGTGCCGGGGGCTCCGGGGGCGCCTGCGGCTCCACGTGGTGCTGGGGGCGGCCGAGCCCCCCCCCATCGTGACCCCCCCTTTCCCCCGAGCCCCCGGGGGGTGCAGGGGGGCTCTGGAGCGCGTGGCGGCCGCGGACCCCCCCAGTTACACTTTGGGGGTGCCGTACCCCGGGAACCTGCTGCGGAACCTGGCTTGGGCTGGGGCGGCCACGGGGGGGGGCTATGGGGGGGGAAATGGGGGTCCCGCCCCCCCCGGCCCTATGGGGAGCCGCTTTGTGCTGCTGCTGGATGCGGATGTGGTACCCAGCCGGGGGCTGCGGGAGGGGTTCCTGAGGGCGCTGAGAGGGGAGGGACCCCCATTGTGGGGAGATGGGGGGGGCTCCCCATTATTGCAGGCATCTGATGGCCTCAAAGGGGTCCCCAATGCCCTGGACCCCCCCCATGGTTTTGGGGTCCCCAGTGAGCATCAGGGGCTTAACGCCCTCGGGGTCCCCAATAGGGTGGGGAGCCCCAAGGATGTCCTGGGGGTCCCTAGTGTCTTGGAGGTCCCCAATGTCCCAAGGGACCCCAACATCCTAAAGGACCCCAATGTCCCAAAGGACCCCAATGTCCTAAGGGCCCCCAATGCCTTGGAGGTCCCCAGCATCCTAAAGGACCCCAATGTCCCAGAGGACCCCAGCATCCTAAGGGACCCCAATGTCCTAAAGCACCCCAATGCCTTTGAGGTCCCAAGCATCCTAAAGGACCCCAATGGCCCAAAGGACCCCAATGTCCCAGAGGACCCCAAAGCCTTGGAGGTCCCCAGCATCCTAAAGGACCCCAATGGCCCAAAGGACCCCAACATCCTAAAGGACCCCAACGTCCCAGAGGACCCCAAAGCCTTGGAGGTCCCCAGCATCCTAAGGGACCCCGATATCCCGGAGGACCCCAATGCCCCAGGTCCAACGCAGCCGCCCTGGACCCACGTGGTGTTCGTGCTCCCAGCCTTTGAGGTGCGTTTGGGGACCCCGGTGCCAGGGACGAAGGCAGAGCTGCGGCGGCTGTGGGGCACGGGGGATGCTCGGCCCTTCTATGGGGCGCTGTGCCCCCGGTGCCAGGCACCCACGGACTATGGGCGCTGGTGGGCGCTGCCGCCCGCCCCACACCTGCGAGTGGCCTATGAAGCCCCATGGCGTGACCCCTGGGAACCCTTTTATGTGGGGCCGGCCCACAGCGTCCCCCCCTTCGATGAGCGCTTCCTGCAGTACGGCTTCAACCGCATCAGTCAGGTGATGGAGGGTGCTTGGGGGGCCCTGGGGTGCCCATGGGGGCTGTGGGTGCTGTAGGGTGGCCATGGGGACCATAGGTGACCATGGGGACTGTGGGTGCTGTGGGGTGGCCGTGGGGGCTATGGGTGCTGTGGGGTGGCCATGGGGACTGTGGGTGCTGTGGGGTGGCCATGGGGACCATAGGGTGGTCATGGGGACCATAGGGCGGCCATGGGGACTGTGGGTGCTGTGGGGTGGCCGTGGGGGCTATGGGTGCTGTGGGGTGGTCATGGGGACCATAGGGTGGCCATGGGGGCTGTGGGTGGTGTGGTGTCACCATGGGGACCATAGGCTGGCCATGTGTGCTGTGGGGTGGCTATGGGGACTGTAGGGTGACCATGGGGGCTGTGGGTGCTGTGGGGTGGCTATGGGGACCATAGGGTGGCCATGGGGGGCTGTGGATGCTGTGGGGTGGTCAGGGGGCTATGGGTGCTCTTAGGGGGACTGTGGGTGCTATAAGGCATCAATGGGTGGTGGGAGGTCTGTGGGTGTTATAGAGGATCTATGGGTGCTGTGGGGTCTCTGGGTGGTGTGTGTGGGGGCTGGGTTGTCTATGGGGGATGTGGGTGCTGTGGGGTGGCCATGGGGGCTGTGGGTGCTGTGGGGTGGTCAAAGGGCTATGGGTGCTCTTAGGGGGACAGTGGGTGCTATAAGGCATCAGTGGGTCCTTGGAGGTCTGTGGGTGCTATAGAGGATCTACGGGTGCTATGGGGTCTCTGGATGTTGTGGTGGGTCTCTGGGTGCTGTAGAAGATGTATGGCTGCTATAGAGGGTCTGTGGGGGTCTCTGGGTGCTATTGGGGTCTATAGGTGCTATAGAGGAGCTATGGCTGCTATAGGGGTCTGTGGGTGCTATAGAGGGCCTGTGGGTGCTATAGGGGAGCTATGGCTGCTATAGGGGTCTCTGGGTGCTACGGGGGTCTATGGGTGCTATAGAGGGTCTGTGGGTGCTGTCAGGGAGCTATGGGTGCTATAGGGGTCTTTGGGTGCTATAGAGATGTGTGGGTGCTATAGGGGTGCTCTGGGTGCTATAGGGGTCTGTGGGTTCTATAGAGTGTCTGTGGGTGCTATAGGGGTCTCTGGGTGCTGTTGGGGTCTATGGGTGCTATAGAGAGCTGTGGCCGCTATAGGGGTCTATGGGTGCTATAGAAGGTCTCTGGGTGCTATAGGGGAGCTATGGGTGCTGTAGGGGTCTCTGGGTGCTACGGGGCTCTATGGGTGCTATAGAAAGTCTGTGGGTGCTATAGGGGAGCTATGAGGTCTATGGGTGCTATAGGGGAGCTATGGGTGCTATGGTGGTCTATGGGTGCTATGGGGGTCTGTGGGTGCTATGGGGGTCTGTGGGTGCTATAGGGGAGCTATGGGTGCTATGGGGGTCTGTGGGTGCTATAGGGGAGGTATGGGTGCTATAGGGAGCTATGGGTGCTATAGGGGAGCTGTGGGTGCTATGGTGGTCTATGGGTGCTATGGGGGTCTGTAGGTGCTGTAGGGGAGCTATGGGTGCTGTAGGGGTCTCTGGGTGCTACGGGGCTCTGTGGGTGCTATAGAAAGTCTGTGGGTGCTATAGGGGAGCTATGGGTGCTATGGTGGTCTATGGGTGCTATGGGGGTCTGTGGGTGCTATAGGGGAGCTGTGGGTGCTATGGGGGTCTGTGGGTGCTATAGGGGAGCTGGGGGTGCTATGGGGGTCTGTGGGTGCTATAGGGGAGCTGTGGGTGCTATGGGGGTCTGTGGGTGCTATAGGGGAGGTATGGGTGCTATAGGGAGCTATGGGTACTATAGGGCATCTATGGGTGCTATGGTGGTCTATGGGTGCTGTAGGGGAGCTATGGGTGCTGTAGGGGTCTATGGGTGCTATAGGGGAGCTATGGGTGCTATGGTGGTCTGGGTGCTGTAGGGGTCTATGGGTGCTATGGTGGTCTCTGGGTGCTGTAGGGGTCTCTGGGTGCTATAGGGGAGCTATGGGTGCTATAGGGGAGCTATGGGTGCTGTGGTGGTCTCTGGGTGCTGTAGGGGTCTCCGGGGCTCCCATGCCCTCTCTCCCCCCAGGCGTGTGAGCTGCACGTGGCCGGGTTCCGTTTCGCGGTGCTGGACGGGGCCTTCGTGGTTCACAGCGGCTTCAAGGAGGCCGCGGGGTTCCACGGGGGCCGCGGCGCGGAGCAGCACCGGAACCGCCTCCTCTTCCGCCGCTTCCGCACCGACCTGCGCCAGCGCTACCCGGGCTCCGCGCGGCGCTGCTGAGCCCGCACCGGCACCCGCGGGGACGTAGGGCACGGACGTGGATGTGGGTGCTCCACGTGGGACATGGACATGGATGTGGGTGCTCCACATGGGACATGGATGTGGGTGCTCCACGTGGGACATGGACGTGGGTGCTCCACGTGGGACATGGACATGGATGTGGGTGCTCCACGTGGGACGTGGAACATGGATGTGGGTGCTCCCCATGGGACATGGATGTGGGTGCTCCACGTGGGACATGGATGTGGGTGCTCCATGTGGGACATGGACATGGATGTGGGTGCTCCACGTGGAGCATGAACATGGATGTGGGTGCTCCACGTGGGACGTGGAACATGGATGTGGGTGCTCCCCATGGGACATGGACATGGATGTGGGTGCTCCACGTGGAGCATGGACATGGATGTGGGTGCTCCACGTGGGACATGGACGTGGATGTGGGTGCTCCACGTGGGACATGGACATGGATGTGGGTGCTCCACATGGGACGTGGACATGGATGTGGGTGTGGGTGCTCCATGTGGGACATGGACATGGATGTGGGTGTGGGTGCTCCACATGGGACATGGAACGTAGGACATGGACGTGGATGTGGGCTCTCCACATGGGACATGGATGTCGACATGGACATGGATGTGGGTGCTCCACATGGGACATGGACATGGATGTGGGTGCTCCCCATGGGACATGGATGTGGGTGCTCCACATGGGATGTGGACATGGACATGGATGTGGGTGCTCCACATGGGACGTGGAACATGGATGTGGGTGCTCCACATGGGACATGGACATGGATGTGGGTGCTCCCCATGGGACATGGATGTGGGTGCTCCACATGGGATGTGGACATGGACATGGATGTGGGTGCTCCACATGGGACATGAGACATGGATGTGGGTGCTCCACATGGGACATGGACATGGACATGGATATGGATGTGGTTGCTCCATGTGGGACATGGACATGGATGTGGGTGCTCCACACGGAACAAGGAACATGGATGTGGGTGTGGGTGCTCCACATGGAACATGGACATGGATGTGGAACATGGACATGGAACATGGGTGCTCCACATGGGTCATGGAATATGGATGCTGCACATGGGACATGGACATGGAACTTAGGACATGGACATGGAACTTAGGACATGGACATGGATGTGGGTGCTGCACATGGAACATGGGATTTGGGACATGGACATGGATGTGGGTGCTGCACATGGGACATGGAATATGGGACACAGAACATGGATGCTGCGCATGGGACATTGAACATAGGACATGGGATGTGGGATGTGGACATGAATGTGGGTGCTCCACATGGGACATGGGATGTGGAACATGGGTGCTCCACATGGGACATGGGAAGTGAAACATGGGTGCTCCACATGGGACATGGGAAGTGGAACATGGGTGCTCCACATGGGACATGGGAAGTGGAACATGGGTGCTCCACATGGGACATGGGAAGTGGAACATGGGTGCTCCACATGGGACATGGCACTCCAGACAGGACACGGAGCACGGAGCACGAACCGTGGGTGCTCCATATGGGATGTGGGTGCTCTCCATTGGCCATGTGCTGCCTGCCCTCAATAAAGGCAATCACTGGCTCTCAATGACCCTGTGCAAGTGATGCCATGTTGGTGGGGGCTCTATGTGGGGTCTGTCCATGGAGATGTGGGGGGTTTGCGTGGACACTGGGGGGGAGATGTGGAGCCATGGAACCAACTGGGGCGGGGGGGGAATGGGCTTCAGGCTCCTCCAGCCCAACCCAACCCTTACCGAGCCCTGCCAATGCCCCCCCATGGCACTGAGGGGGTGTGAGCACCCCCAGGGATGCTGGCTGCAACCCTGCCCTGGGGAGCCTGGGCCAATGGGGCAGGAATCGTTCCTCAGCTCCATCTAAACCTGCCCTGGTGCTGCTTGAGGCCGTTTCCTCTTGTCCCATCCCTTGGGAGCAGAGCCCAGCCCCATCCTGGCCCCATCCTCCTGGCAAGCAGTTGCAGGGAGCGATAGAATGCATCAGATTGAATAGAATAGAATAGAATAGAATAGAATAGAATAGAATAGAATAGAATAGAACTGAACTTGTGGCATATATGGTGATTCAATTTGCCAAAAGAGAATAGAAAAGAATCATTCAATTAAAATATATTATCTAGAAGGTGATCTGATATGTCTTATTAGAATAGACTAGATAGATTGTCTAATAATATGGGAGAATACAATGTAATACATCTTATTACAGGAGAATCTGATACATAATAATATAAAAGAATATAATTTAAGACAATATTATAGCTTATGTCAATAATAGAATAGACTAGAATGTAATATATCTGAATAGAATAGACAATATGCTATAATATAATGCAATTCAATGCATCTTCTTAGAGTAGAATAGGGTAAAATAGAATATGTACACCATCATATAATAATATGTTAGGATATCGTGTAATATGTCTTATTACATTATAATATAATATAATAAATATATATTGTTACGTAAGAATAGAATACAACATAACCGGGAATTACGTGCCCGACAAGGAGCCAGAGATGAGAACTACAGCTCCCAGCATGCACCGGGGCAACATGGCCGACAGGGAGCCATCAAGAACTACAGCTCCCAGCATGCACCGGGGCAACATGGCCGACAGGGATCCATCAAGAACTACGACTCCCAGCATGCACCGGGGCAACATGGCCGACGGATGTCTGTGCTGAACTATAACTCCCAGCGTGCACTGCGGCCAACGTGGCGACTACAACAGGCAACTTCCGGCATGCCCGCTGTGTGAAACAGCGCCCCCTTGTGCTTGGAGGTGTCCCATAGGGATGGGAGGCGGCTGGCAGAGAACAGCGCCCCCTTCGGGACTGGAGGAGCGCTAACCCCAGCCCGCGTGTGGGGGGGTGGAAGTGGAATGCCCCATAGCGAGGGGCACCCTCCCCCCAAATTATCCACTAAATAACCCTTAACCCCCCCCAAAAAAAACCAAAGACAACGGCCAAATCCCGGTTAATAAACGTTTTATTTGCATTTTACAAGATCATTCTTCTGACGCCGCGATTATTTTGCTGTTAAAGTGCTAAAAAAAGGGGCTTTTGCTTTGGTTTTTTGTTTGGTTTTTTTTTTTTTTTGTTTGTTTATTGCTGCATTTTTCGGTTTTGACCCTCAAACCAGAACTGTTCAACGAGATTTGGGGGGTTTTGGTTCTTTTTCTGTCTCTTTTCATCAAAGAAAGGCACAAATGCGTTAAAGGCAACGAAGGACGAGTGAAAATCTCATAAACCAACCCAAAACCAGCCCTTGGGCATGGAGGGGGGGGTGAAGAGTCAAAGCCTTTGGAGTTGTTTTCCTGCACCACCGGGTCACAGCTTGTCCTTTTCCCTCCCCGTTATCCGATATCCTGGTGCATCCCAACCATGGGAATCACGCGGCTCGGCCCCGCGGCTCCGTTCCAGGGTGCCTTTTCTTAAAGCTCCATTTCTTCAGCCCCCACCGAGCAAGAAAAAGAACCAAAAAAAAAACCCAAAATCCCATTTCCATGACCCAAAACACTGAAAATATCCGGTCAAACAAGGGGGAGGGGAGGAATAAGAGTTATATCAAAAATAGCCGGCACAGCTCTCAGCATTCCATGCACAAGCCGACATTCCGAGTGCGGGCGAAGCTCCCGCTTGGCTCTTTGTAGGGTTGGGATATGGGGTTACAGAAGGATGGGGAGCCCGAGCTACAAAACGTATCTACAGACCCATATGGGGCTCCCTATATACAACGGCCCCTACGTGCAGCCCGGCTGCTCCTTCCTCTTGGCCACCGTCAGCTCCACGCCGGGCACGCGGAAGCCACCCTTGGTCGCGCTGTCGGTGCTGGAGGACGATGACAACCGCGACTTCTTGGCGACGCCGGGCGCCTTGGGCAGCTCCTCGTCGCTGCCGGTCACCTCATAGGAGCCTTTGGTTTTGGAGCCGATGCCCCCGAACGTCCCGAATTTCATCCTGCCCGCTTTGCCTTTGTCACCGGCGTCCAGCTCCAGCGCTCCCAATGGCGGGGAATGGGCCGAGCGCTCGTCGCTGAATGACGACGATCGGTGCCGCGTCTTCCTGCTCTTGAACAAGGAGAACTTGGCCTTGGCCGACGGCGCCTCGGCCCCATCCAGCTCCCCTTCTGCTGAGCCCAAACTGCCCTTGGAGCTCTTCAGGTCCCCTCTGGACCCTGATGCCTCTGGGGAGCCCAGGGCCCCGCTGCTCTTCCCTTTCTGCTTGGAGAAGTTGAACTTGGGCATCTTGAGCTTGGATTTCTTCAGGCGGACGTCAGCATCTTCGAGCTCCAGCTCCGCGGCGCCGGCCTGGATGTGGGCATCGGGGAACTCCACATCCACCCCCATCTCCCTGCCCTTCACCTCCGGGTCAGAAAACACAAACTTGGGCATCCGCAGCTTGGGGAAGGAAACTTTGCCAACACTGGGCTCTGGGGCACCCGCGCTGACCCCGGGACCTCCCTTTGAGCCGCTGATGTGGAGCTTTGGCCCTTTCACGTTGACGTTCAACCCAGACCCCGATCCTTTCAGGGCAGACGCATCCATGGCCGGAGCATCCACGTGGATGCTAGCACTGGGCTCCTTGATACCCACATGAGGTGCTTCCACGCTGACTTTTGGAGCTCTGATCTCACCGGTGACATCCAGGTTTGGTCCTTTCAGCTTCAGGTCAGCATCTGGCAGGGAAACGTGAGGCCCTTTCACTTCCACGTTGGGTCCTTCCAGCCCAACGCCGGAGCCCTTCAGGCCTCCTTTCACCTGGGGACCTTCAAGGTTGATGCCAACATCAGCTCCATCCACACCGGGGCTGGAAAGCCCAAACTGGGGGAGCTTGAGGGATGGGAGCTTGATGGTGCCACCCAGGATCTCGAAGCCGGCGTCAGACGCGTCCACCGATGCTTTGGGGCATTGGACGTCCAAGTCTCCTTTCAACTTTGGTCCTTTCAGGTTCACATCCAGATCCGGGGCTGAAACATCCACTGAGGGCCCTCTGATATCGATGCCTGCGGTGCCCAGGTTGAGATTTGCCCCTGGGGCTTTTGCCTCCATGGAGCACTCGATGCCTCCCTTCAGGTCCGGTCCCTCCATCGTTGGGGACTTGAACTTGGGCAGCTTCAGTTTCCCTCCCAAGCCTCCCAGGTCAATTCCCGGCGCATCCAGGCTGACCTTGGGCCCTTCCAGGGAACTCGAAGCGTCCACATCTCCCTTTAGCTTTGGTCCTTTCAGGTTTGCATCAAACTCAGGGCCGGAGATTTGGGGCCCTTGGAGCTTCACATCCACCCCTCGGAGGCTGGCATCAGCCGAAGGGAGGCTCACGCTTCCTTCCATTGCTGGGACAGACAGATCCAGGTTCACATCCGGCATTCCCAGATCAAGACCCATTTTCCCCACCTTGGGCAACTTCAGTTTCCCTTCGGGACCTTCCAGTTCTGCTCCAGGAACATTAACCTCACCCTTTGGTCCTTTCACATTGAAGTCGACATCTGGCACCGACACAGA
The DNA here is from genome assembly GCF_034315485.1 of Pezoporus occidentalis. Taxonomy (NCBI): domain Eukaryota; kingdom Metazoa; phylum Chordata; class Aves; order Psittaciformes; family Psittacidae; genus Pezoporus; species Pezoporus occidentalis. The sequence continues at coordinate 21,695 of NW_026915917.1, forward strand.
GGGAACCGCAACGTCAATGGAGGCTCCTTCCATTTTCAACCCCCCCGCTCCCATCTGCCCACTGGGAAGGTTGAACTTGGGCTTCTTCACGCTCACATCAGGAGCTTCAAGGTCCACATTGAGACTTGGACCTTTCAGGTCCCCTTTGAACGCTGGCACAGCCACGTCCAGCTCCGGCCCTTTGAGCTCCCCCTCAATCTTGGGGGCTGCCATGGAAGCGTCTCCTCGGAACCGATGAGATTTCAGGTCAAACTCCACATCGGGGAAGGAGATTTTCCCAAACATCGGCTTCTTCCCTTTGGGGGACTTCACCGTAACCTCCCCTTTGGCTGCTGCATCCAGACCAGATGCGGTCACATCCAGGTCGAGGTCTCCCCCGGCCGCGTTGACGTCGAACCCCCCCTTCTTGCCTTTGACTTTAGGGCCGCTCATGTGAAGTTTGGGCATCTTGAACTTGCTCTTCTTGCCCTTGCCTGCGAGGTTGATGTCCGGTGCCTCCACGTTCAGCTCTGCCTCGGGTAGATCCACATCGGCCCCTGGGCCCTTGACTTCTGCCTTTGGGCTCTTCATCCCGAACCCAAACTTTGACTTCTTCAACTTGGGGACCTTCACATTTGCCTCCAGGCCTTCAATGCTCAGGTCAGGACACTCAACATCAACCTCAGGGCCTTTGATCCCAAGCTCTGGACCTTTGATGTCAACGTCGGGACCTTTCAGGTTCCCTTCGAGCTTTGGGGTGGAGATGTCGAAGCCTCCCTTGGTCTTGTGGCCTTTCAAGTTCAAATCGATCTCCGGCATCGAGATCTTGGGAACGTTCATGTGCACTTCAGGCATCTTCAGTTTAGGGCCTTTCACTTTGCCCTCTGGACCTTCGATGCTCACATCCGGGACACTGATATCAACCTTGGGGCCTGAGAGATCCACCTCTGCCTTTGGCAGGTTCACATCTACATCAGGACCTTCTCCTTTCAGGCCAAACTTGGGCAGCTTCATTTTTGGCAGCTTCATTTTGCCGTCCAGGCCATCCCCGTTGACCTCCGGACCCTCAATATTTACTTTGGGGCCCTTGATGTCGATCTCAGGTCCCTTGAGACCTCCCTCAAGCTTTGGACCTTTCAGGTTGAGGTCGATGTCAGGAATGGAGATATGGGGAGCCTTGATGTGCATCTCGGGCATCTTGAACTTGGGGCCTTTCAGTTTCCCCTCCGGCCCCTCAATGTTCACATCAGGTGCCTCAATGTCCAACTTGGGGCCTTTGATGTCAACTTCTGGACACTGCAAATCCCCCTCCAGCTTTGGAGCAGAGACATCCACATCTCCCTTCACTTTGGGGCCCTTCAGGTTGAAGTCAACGTCGGGCATGGAGAACTTGGGGGCCTTGATGTGCATCTCAGGCATCTTGAACTTGGGTCCCTTCAGCTTCCCCTCGGGACCTTCAATGGCCACATCAGGAACCTCAACGTCGATTTTGGGGGCTTTCACATCGATCTGCGGGGCTTTCAAGTCACCTTCAAGCCTGGGGCCAGAGACATCCACCCCTCCCTTCAGCTGGGGGCCTTTGATGTTGAAGTCAACGTCAGGGAGGGAGACCTTGGGAGCCTTAATGTGCATTTCGGGCATGGTAAATTTGGGACCTTTGACTTTTCCATCCACACTGACATCAGGAGCCTCCACATCCAAGCTGGGGCCTGAGAGGTCAAGGTCTCCCTTGGGGAGGTTCACATCCACATCCACTCCCTCCCCTTTGAAGCCTGGCATGGAGAACTTGGGCATCTTGAACTTGGGCAGCTTGAATTTCCCCTCTGGACCTTCAACATCAACACTGGGGGCATCGATGTCTAATTTAGGGCCTCCAATGTTGACCTCTGGACCCTTCAGTTCACACTCGACTCCTGGCACAGACACGTCCACATCTCCTTTCACTTTGGGGCCCTTCAGATTCAAGTCAATGTCAGGCATGGAGATCTTGGGAGCCTTGATGTGCATCTCGGGCATCTTGAACTTGGGGCCTTTCAGTTTCCCCTCAGGACCTTCAATGTCCAACTCTGGACCTTCAATGTCCACCTTTGGGGCAGAAACATCCAGGCTTCCTGTGGGCAGGTTCACGTCCACCTCTGGACCTTCTGCTTTGAATCCCGGCATCCCGAACTTGGGCATCTTGAACTTGGGCATCTTGAACTTTCCTTCTGGGCCTTGAATGTTCACGTCTGGGGCCTCAATGTCCACTTTGGGGCCTTTGATGTCCACATCAGGAGCCTTCAGGTCACCCTCGAGCTTCGGGACAGACACATCCACATCTCCCTTTAGCTTGGGCCCCTTCAGGTTGAAGTCAACATCGGGCATGGAGAACTTGGGAGCCTTGATGTGCATCTCGGGCATCTTGAACTTGGGGCCCTTCAGCTTCCCCTCTGGGCCTTCCAGCTCTACATCGGGAAGGTCAACATTGACTTTGGGACCTTTGATGTCTATTTCTGGGCCTTTCAATTCACCTTCTACCTTGGGTAGAGACACGTCCACATCTCCCTTCACTTTGGGACCTTTCAGGTTCAAGTCAATGTCAGGCATGGAGATCTTGGGAGCCTTGATGTGCATCTCGGGCATCTTGAACTTGGGCCCTTTCAGCTTCCCCTCTGGACCTTCAATGTCCACACTTGGCATCTCAATATCTACCTTTGGGGCAGAAACATCAACATCTCCTTTTGGGAGGTTCACGTCCACCTCTGGACCTTCCGCTTTGAATCCCGGCATCCCAAACTTGGGCATCTTGAACTTGGGCATCTTGAACTTTCCTTCTGGGCCTTGAATGTTCACATCTGGGGCCTCAATGTCCACTTTGGGGCCCTTGATGTCCACATCAGGAGCATTCAGATCACCTTCAAGCTTGGGAAGTGAAACGTCCACATCTCCCTTTATCTTGGGCCCCTTAAGGTTGAAGTCAACATCAGGCATGGAGATCTTGGGTGCCTTGATGTGCATCTCAGGCATCTTGAACTTGGGGCCTTTCAGCTTCCCCTCGGGACCTTCCAGTTCAACATCAGGAAGGTCAACATTGACTTTGGGACCTCTGATATCCAGATCTGGACCTTTCAATTCACCTTCTACCTTGGGTAGTGACACGTCCACATCTCCCTTCACTTTGGGCCCCTTCAGGTTCAGGTCAATGTCAGGCATGGAGATCTTGGGAGCCTTGATGTGCATGTCAGGCATCTTGAACTTGGGGCCCTTCAGCTTCCCCTCTGGACCTTCCAGCTCAACATCAGGAAGGTCAACGTCCAGTTTAGGGCCTTTGATGTCAATATCTGGACCTTTCAAATCACCCTCCAGCTTTGGCACAGACACATCCACATCCCCCTTCACTTTGGGACCTTTCAGGTTCAGGTCAAAGTCCGGCATGGAGATCTTGGGGGCTTTGAAATGCATCTCGGGCATCTTGAACTTGGGACCCTTCAATTTCCCTTCTGGGCCCTCTATTTGAACATCTGGGGCACCAATGTCCAGCTCAGGACCTTTAACATCCACTTTGGGGCCTTTCAGGTCACCTTCCACGCACGGCACAGACACATCCACATCCCCCTTCACTTTTGGGCCTTTCAGGTTCAGGTCAAAGTCCGGCATCGAGATCTTGGGGGCCTTAAAATGCATCTCAGGCATCTTCAGTTTGGGGCCTTTCAGTTTTCCTTCTGGTCCTTCAATGTCCACATCAGGAACATCTATGTCCACTTTGGGGCCTTTGATATCCAGTTCCGGACCTTTCAATTCACCTTCTACCTTGGGGAGAGACACGTCCACATCTCCCTTCACTTTGGGGCCCTTCAGGTTCAAGTCAATGTCAGGCATGGAGATCTTGGGAGCCTTGATGTGCATCTCGGGCATCTTGAACTTGGGGCCTTTCAGTTTCCCCTCAGGACCTTCAATGTCCAACTCTGGACCTTCAATGTCCACCTTTGGAGCAGAAACATCCAGGCTTCCTGTGGGCAGGTTCACGTCCACCTCTGGACCTTCCGCTTTGAACCCCGGCATCCCGAACTTGGGCATCTTGAACTTGGGCATCTTGAACTTTCCTTCTGGGCCTTGAACGTCCACATCTGGCACCTCAATGTCAACCTTGGGGCCCCCAATACTGATGTCAGGAGCCTTCAGGTCACCCTCGAGCTTTGGAGCAGAAATATCTACGTCTCCTTTCAGGCTTGGACCTTTGAGGTTGAAGTCAACATCAGGCATGGAGATCTTGGGTGCCTTGATGTGCATCTCGGGCATCTTGAACTTGGGACCTTTCAGTTTTCCTTCAACATCCAGCTCGGGAGCATCAGTGTCAACCTTTGGTCCCTGGATGTTAACGTCTGGAACACTCAAGTCCCCTTCCATTTTTGGCACGGAAAGGTCGATGTCTACCCCTCCTTTGGACTTGGGACCTTTCAAATTCAAGTCCAAATCTGGCATGGAAATATGGGGACCTTTGATGTTCATTTCAGGCATTTTAAACTTGGGGCCTTTCAATTTGCCTTTGGGACCTTCAATGTCAAGGTCAGGAACCTCGACATCCACTTTGGGTCCTTTCACAGTCACATCTGAGCCTTTCAGATCCACTTGAGGAAGAGACACATCCACATCTCCCTTCACTTTGGGACCTTTCAGGTTCAGGTCAATGTCAGGCATGGAGATCTTGGGTGCTTTGATGTTCAATTCTGGCATCTTCAAGTGGGGGCCCTTCAGCTTCCCCTCTGGACCTTCTATCTCCAAGCCAGCACCTTCCATATCCAGCTTGGGACCTGAAACATCCAGCTCTGCTTTGGGAATGCTGAGGTCCACCTCCGGCCCCTCTGCTTTAAACCCTGACACCCCAAACTTGGGCATCTTGAACTTGGGCATCTTGAGTTTTCCCTCTGGTCCATGAACATCCACATCAGGTGCCTCGATGTTGACTTTGGGGCCTTTGATGTCCAAATCAGGCCCTTTCAGTTCCCCTTCCAACTTGGGGCTGGAAACATCCAAGTCTCCTTTCACTTTATGCCCTTTTAGGTTGAGCTCCACATCTGGCATCGAGACTTTGGGTGAGGAAATGGTCAGAAAAGGCATTTTGAACTTGGAGCCCTTTGATTTTGCCTGAATATCCACCTCTGGAGCAGCAACATCAACTTTCGGGCCGGACAGCTCAACCTCAGGTTTCTTCACTTTCAGGTCCACCTCAGGGCTTTGCACTTTGGGGCCAGAAAAGCCAAATTTGGGGAGTTTAAACCTGGATTTTTTCCCTTTTCCTTCAAGATCAAGCTTTGGTCCCTCAACCTCAACCTCTGGCCCTTTGATGTCCAGCTTGGGACTCTTCAGCTCAGCTTCTACTTTGGGAATAGAAGGATCAATGTCCCCTTTCACTTTGGGACCTTTCAGATGTAAGTCAATGTCGGGCATGGAGATTTTGGGAACATTGAAGCCAATCTCAGGCTTCTTCAATTTAGGGCCCTTCAGTTTCCCTTCTGGCCCTTCAATGTCCAGGTCAGGAACAGAAACATCAACCTTGGGACCCGAAATAGCAACATCGGCCTCAGGAAGGTTGACATCAAGATCTGGGCCTTCTCCTTTCAACCCAGACAACCCAAACTTGGGCATCTTGAACTTGGGCATCTTAATTTTACCTTCAGGGCCATGAATGTCCACGTCTGGGGCCTCAATGTCCACTTTGGGGCCTTTGATGTCCACATCAGGAGCCTTCAGGTCACCCTCGAGCTTTGGGAGAGACACGTCCACATCTCCCTTAACTTTGGGCCCCTTGAGGTTGAAGTCAACGTCGGGCATGGAGAACTTGGGAGCCTTGATGTGCATCTCGGGCATCTTGAACTTCGGGCCTTTCAACTTCCCCTCTGGGCCTTCCAGTTCAACATCAGGAAGGTCAACATTGACTTTGGGACCTTTGATATCCAGTTCTGGACCTTTCAATTCACCTTCTACCTTGGGAAGAGACACGTCCACATCTCCCTTCAGCTTAGGGCCCTTCAGATTGAAGTCCACATCAGGCATGGAGATCTTGGGAGCCTTGATGTGCATCTCGGGCATCTTGAACTTGGGGCCTTTCAGTTTCCCGTCAGGACCCTCAATGTCCACCTCTGGACCTTCAATGTCCACATTTGGAGCAGAAACATCCAGGCTTCCTGTGGGCAGGTTCACGTCCACCTCTGGACCTTCCGCTTTGAATCCCGGCATCCCGAACTTGGGCATCTTGAACTTGGGCATCTTGAACTTCCCTTCTGGCCCTTGAATGTTCATGTCTGGGGCCTCAATGTCCACTTTGGGGCCTTTGATGTCTACATCAGGAGCATTCAGGTCACCCTCGAGCTTTGGAACAGACACATCCACATCTCCCTTTAGCTTGGGCCCCTTCAGATTGAAGTCAACATCAGGCATGGAGATTTTGGGAGCCTTGATGTGCATCTCGGGCATCTTGAACTTGGGGCCTTTCAGCTTCCCCTCGGGACCTTCCAGTTCTACATCAGGAAGGTCAATATCGACTTTGGGAGCTTGGATATCTATTTCAGGGCCCTTTAAGTCACCTTCCAACTTGGGAAGAGACACGTCCACATCTCCCTTCACTTTGGGGCCCTTCAGATTCAAGTCAATGTCAGGCATGGAGATCTTGGGAGCCTTGATGTGCATCTCGGGCATCTTGAACTTGGGGCCCTTCAGCTTCCCCTCAGGACCCTCAATGTCCGCCTCTGGACCTTCAAGGTCCACCTTTGGAGCAGAAACATCCAGGCTTCCTGTGGGCAGGTTCACGTCCACCTCTGGACCTTCCGCTTTGAAACCCGGCATCCCGAACTTGGGCATCTTGAACTTGGGCATCTTGAACTTCCCTTCTGGCCCTTGAATGTTCACGTCTGGGGCCTCAATGTCCACTTTGGGGCCCTTAATGTCCACATCAGGAGCCTTCAGGTCACCCTCGAGCTTTGGAACAGACACATCCACATCTCCCTTTAGCTTGGGCCCCTTCAGGTTGAAGTCAACATCGGGCATGGAGAATTTCGGTGCCTTGATGTGCATCTCGGGCATCTTGAACTTGGGGCCCTTCAGCTTCCCCTCAGGACCTTCCAGCTCTACATCGGGAAGGTCAACATCAACTTTGGGACCTTGGATGTCTATTTCTGGGCCTTTCAATTCACCTTCTACCTTGGGAAGAGACACGTCCACATCTCCCTTCACTTTGGGACCTTTCAGGTTCAAGTCAATGTCAGGCATGGAGATCTTGGGAGCCTTAATGTGCATCTCAGGCATCTTGAACTTGGGCCCTTTCAGCTTCCCCTCTGGACCTTCAATGTCCACACTTGGCATCTCAATATCTACCTTTGGGCCAGAAACATCAATATCTCCCTTTGGGAGGTTCACGTCCACCTCTGGACCTTCCGCTTTGAAGCCCGGCATCCCGAACTTGGGCATCTTGAACTTGGGCATCTTGAACTTTCCTTCTGGGCCTTGAATGTTCACGTCTGGGGCCTCAATGTCCACTTTGGGGCCCTTAATGTCCACATCAGGAGCATTCAGGTCACCCTCGAACTTTGGGACAGACACATCCACATCTCCCTTTAGCTTGGGCCCCTTCAGGTTGAAGTCAACATCAGGCATGGAGATCTTGGGTGCCTTGATGTGCATCTCCGGCATCTTCAACTTGGGGCCCTTCAGCTTCCCCTCTGGGCCTTCCAGTTCAACATCGGGAAGGTCAACATTGACTTTGGGACCTTTGATGTCTATTTCTGGGCCTTTCAATTCACCCTCGACCTTGGGAAGAGACACGTCCACATCTCCCTTCACTTTGGGACCTTTCAGGTTCAAGTCAATGTCAGGCATGGAGATCTTGGGAGCCTTAATGTGCATCTCAGGCATCTTGAACTTGGGGCCCTTCAGCTTCCCCTCTGGACCTTCAATGTCCACACTTGGCATCTCAACATCCACCTTTGGAGCAGAAACATCAAATTCTCCCTTTGGGAGGTTCACGTCCACCTCTGGACCTTCCGCTTTGAAGCCCGGCATCCCGAACTTGGGCATCTTGAACTTGGGCATCTTGAACTTTCCTTCTGGCCCTTGAATGTTCACATCTGGGGCCTCAATGTCCACTTTGGGGCCCTTGATATCAACATCGGGACATTTTAGGTCACCCTCGAGCTTTGGAACAGACACATCCACATCTCCCTTTAGCTTGGGCCCCTTCAGGTTGAAGTCAACATCAGGCATGGAGATCTTGGGTGCCTTGATGTGCATCTCAGGCATCTTGAACTTGGGACCTTTCAGCTTCCCCTCGGGACATTCTAGTTCAACATCAGGAAGGTCAACATTGACTTTGGGACCTTTGACATCCAGTTCTGGGCCTTTCAAGTCACCCTCGACCTTGGGTAGTGACACGTCCACATCTCCCTTCACTTTGGGGCCCTTCAGGTTCAGGTCAATGTCAGGCATGGAGATCTTGGGAGCCTTGATGTGCATCTCGGGCATCTTGAACTTGGGGCCTTTTAGTTTCCCTTCAGGACCTTCCAGTTCAACATCAGGAAGGTCAACGTCCAGTTTAGGGCCTTTGATGTCAATATCTGGACCTTTCAAATCACCCTCCAGCTTTGGCACAGACACATCCACGTCCCCCTTCACTTTGGGACCTTTCAGGTTCAGGTCAAAGTCTGGCATTGAAATCTTGGGGGCTTTGAAATGCATTTCTGGCATCTTGAACTTGGGACCCTTCAGCTTCCCCTCTGGGACCTCAATATCCACATCAGGTGCTTCTATGTCCAGTTTGGGTCCTTTGATATCCACATCGGGGCCTTTCAGGTCACCCTCCAGTTTGGGGGCAGAAACATCCAGGTCTCCCTTTAGCTTGGGACCTTTGAGGTTGAGGTCGATGTCAGGCATGGAGATCCTGGGGGTCTTGAAGTGCATCTCAGGCATCCTGAACTTGGGGCCTTTAATTTTTGCTTCTGGACACTCGAGGTCAATGTCAGGAACGTTCACATCCAGTTTAGGGCCTTTGATGTCAATATCTGGACCTTGCAAATCACCCTCCAGCTTTGGCACGGACACGTCCACGTCCCCCTTCACTTTGGGACCTTTCAGGTTCAGGTCAAAGTCCGGCATCGAGATCTTGGGAGCCTTAATGTGCATCTCGGGCATCTTGAACTTGGGACCCTTCAGCTTCCCCTCGGGACACTCAATGTCAAGGTCAGGCACATCTATGTCCACTTGGGGCCCCTTAAGTTCCAGATCTGGCCCTTTGATGTCCCCCTCAATTTTGGGAGCAGAAACATCCAGTTCACCCTTCACTTTGGGACCTTTCAAGTTGAGGTCTACATCAGGCATTGAAAATTTGGGAGCCTTGATGTGCATCTCGGGCATCTTTATCTTGGGCCCTTTCCATTTTCCCTCAGGACCTTCAATATCAAGATCAGGAACATCCACATCCAACTTCGGACCTTTAATACTCACATCAGGTCCCTTCAATTCACCTTCAAGTGGTGGTACAGAAACATCAGCACCACCCTTCACCTTGGGGCCCTTCAGGTTCAAGTCAATGTCAGGCATGGAGATCTTGGGAGCCTTGATGTGCATCTCAGGCATCTTGAACTTGGGCCCTTTCAGCTTCCCCTCTGGACATTCAATGTCCACACTTGGCATCTCAACATCCACCTTTGGGCCGGAAACATCAACATCTCCTTTTGGCAGGTTCACGTCCACCTCTGGACCTTCCGCTTTGAATCCCGGCATCCCGAACTTGGGCATCTTGAACTTGGGCATCTTGAACTTTCCTTCTGGGCCATGAACGTTGACATCGGGACCCTCAATGTCCACTTTGGGGCCTTTGATGTCAATATCAGGAGCCTTCAGGTCACCTTCAAGCTTTGGAAGAGAAACATCAACATCTCCCTTCACTTTGGGGCCCTTCAGGTTCAAGTCAATGTCAGGCATGGAGATCTTGGGAGCCTTGATGTGCATCTCGGGCATCTTAAACTTGGGGCCTTTCAGTTTCCCTTCCGGACCTTCAATGTCCACCTCTGGACATTCAATGTCCACCTTTGGAGCAGAAACATCCAGGCTTCCTGTGGGCAGGTTCACGTCAACCTCTGGACCTTCCGCTTTGAATCCTGGCATCCCGAACTTGGGCATCTTGAACTTGGGCATCTTGAACTTTCCTTCTGGCCCTTGAATGTTCACGTCTGGGGCCTCAATGTCCACTTTGGGGCCCTTAATGTCCACATCAGGAGCATTCAGGTCACCCTCGAGCTTTGGGACAGACACATCCACATCTCCCTTTAGCTTGGGCCCCTTCAGATTGAAGTCAACATCAGGCATGGAGATTTTGGGAGCCTTGATGTGCATCTCGGGCATCTTGAACTTGGGGCCCTTCAGCTTCCCCTCGGGGCCTTCCAGCTCTACATCAGGAAGGTCAACATCGACTTTGGGACCTTTGATATCCAATTCTGGGCCTTTCAATTCACCTTCTACCTTGGGTAGAGACACGTCCACATCTCCCTTCACTTTGGGCCCCTTCAGGTTCAGGTCAATGTCAGGCATGGAGATCTTGGGAGCCTTGATGTGCATCTCGGGCATCTTGAACTTGGGGCCTTTTACTTTCCCCTCAGGACCTTCAATGTCCACCTCTGGACCCTCAATGTCCACCTTTGGAGCAGAAACATCCAGGCTTCCTGTGGGCAGGTTCACATCCACCTCTGGACCTTCCGCTTTGAAACCCGGCATCCCGAACTTGGGCATCTTGAACTTGGGCATCTTGAACTTTCCTTCTGGGCCTTGAATGTTCACATCTGGGGCCTCAATGTCCACTTTGGGGCCCTTGATGTCAACATCGGGACATTTTATGTCACCCTCGAGCTTTGGAACAGACACATCCACATCACCCTTCACTTTGGGCCCCTTCAGATTGAAGTCAACATCAGGCATGGAGAACTTGGGAGCCTTGATGTGCATCTCGGGCATCTTGAACTTAGGACCTTTCAGCTTCCCCTCGGGACCTTCCAGTTCAACATCAGGAAGGTCAACATCAACTTTGGGACCTTGGATGTCTATTTCTGGGCCTTTCAATTCACCTTCTACCTTGGGAAGAGACACGTCCACATCTCCCTTCACTTTGGGACCTTTCAGGTTCAAGTCAATGTCAGGCATGGAGATCTTGGGAGCCTTGATGTGCATCTCAGGCATCTTGAACTTGGGGCCTTTCAGTTTCCCCTCTGGACCTTCAATGTCCACACTTGGCATCTCAATATCTACCTTTGGGGCAGAAACATCAACATCTCCTTTTGGCAGGTTCACGTCCACCTCTGGACCTTCCGCTTTGAATCCCGGCATCCCGAACTTGGGCATCTTGAACTTGGGCATCTTGAACTTCCCTTCTGGGCCTTGAATGTTCACGTCTGGGGCCTCAATATCCACTTTGGGGCCCTTGATGTCCACGTCGGGAGCCTTCAGGTCACCTTCAAGCTTGGGAGCTGAGACTTCGATGTCCCCTTTCATGCTGGGTCCTTTCAGGTTGAAGTCAACGTCAGGCATGGAGATCTTTGGAGCCTTGATGTGCATCTCGGGCATCTTGAACTTGGGGCCCTTCAGCTTCCCCTCAGGACACTCCAGATCAATGTTGGGTGCCTCAACATCGACTTTCGGCCCCTTGATGTCTACGTCTGGACCTTTCAATTCACCTTCTAGCTTCGGAGCTGCGACATCCATCTCTCCTTTCACCTTCGGTCCCTTCAGGTTCAAATCTACGTCGGGCATGGAGATTTTGGGGGTCTTGATATTCAGCTTCGGCATCCTGAACTTGGGGCCTTTCCATTTACCTTCTGCTCCTCCAACATCCAGCTCTGGCCCTTCAAGATCTACCTCTGGTCCCGAAACTTCTATCTCTCCTTTTGGCACATTGATGTCCACATCAGGTCCCTCAATCTTCGGACCAGACACATGGAATTGAGGCAGTTTCATTTTGGGCATCTTCAGTTTGGCTTCTGGACCTTCCAGGTTGACATCTGGCACCTCCACATCTACTTTGGGCCCCTTGATGGTAACACCAGGTTCTTTCAAGTCACCTTCTACCTTTGGAAGAGAAACGTCCACCTCTCCTTTCACTTTGTGCCCCTTCAAGTTCAAATCCACATCGGGCATCGAGATCTTCGGCGTCTTGATATTGAGCTTGGGCATCTTGAATTTGGGGCCTTTTATTTTCCCTTCTGGGCATTCCAAGTCCACCTCGGGCATCTCAACATCCACTTTGGGACCTTCCATGCCTATTTTGGGGCCTTTCAAGCTGAGATCTACATCTGGCGTGGACAATTTGGGGGTCTGGATGTTCAGTTCGGGCATTTTCAGTGCGAGACCTTTCCCTTCTGGCCCTTTGATGTCCACATTGGGCACATCAATGTCAACCCTGGGACCAGAAATGTCCACCTCGCCCTTGGGAAGGGTCACAGCCACATCGGGGACCTCTCCCTTCACCCCAAACTTGGGCATCTTCAGCTTGGGCATCTTCAGTTTGCCTTCAGGACCATGAATGTCCACATCTGGGGCTTCAATGTCAACCTTGGGGCCTTTGATGTCGAGCCCAGGGGCTTTGAGCTCCCCTTCCAGTTTAGGGGCAGAAACATCGAGGTCTCCCTTCACTTTGGGCCCTTTCAGGTTCAGGTCGATGTCAGGCATGGAGATCTGGGGGGTCTTGAAGCTCACGTCCGGCATCTTCACCTTGGGGCCTTTCAGTTTCCCTTCTGGCCCTTTGATGTCCACACTGGGCACATCAACATCAAAGCCAGGGCCAGAGATGTCCACTTTACCCTTTGGGAGCATCACATCAACGTCGGGGGCCTCTCCCTTCACCCCAAACTTGGGCATCTTCAGCTTGGGCATCTTCAGTTTGCCTTCAGGACCATGAATGTCCACATCGGGGGCTTCAATGTCAACCTCGGGGCCCTTGAGCTCTAGTTCTGGACCCTTCAGATCAGCTCTTACTGTGGGGATGGAGACCTCCACACCACCCTTCACCTTGGGGCCCTTCAGGTTCAGGTCAACGTCTGGCACCGAGACCTTTGGGGCTGTGATGAGCATCTCGGGCATCTTCACCTCGGGGCCCTTCAGTTTTCCTTCTAGCCCTTTGATGTCCACATTGGGCACATCAACGTCAACCCTGGGACCAGAGACGTCCACCTCTCCCTTGGGAAGGGTCACAGCCACATCGGGGACCTCTCCCTTCACCCCAAACTTGGGCATCTTCAGCTTGGGCATCTTCAGTTTGCCTTCAGGACCGTGAACGTCCACATCTGGGGCTTCAATGTCAACCTTGGGGCCTTTGATGTCGAGCCCAGGGGCTTTGAGCTCCCCTTCCAGTTTAGGGGCTGAAACATCGTGGTCTCCTTTCACTTTGGGCCCTTTCAGGTTGAGGTCGATGTCAGGCATGGAGATATGGGGGGTCTTCACGTGCACCTCCGGCATCGCGACTTTGGGGCCTTTAACGTTGACATCAGGAATGGCCATTCCCACCTTGGGGCCGCCGATGTCGAGCTGGGGTCCTTTCAAGTCAGCACCCAGCTTTGGGACAGCAACATCCAGGTCTCCTTTGAGCTTAGGGCCCTTCCCATGGAGGTCCAGCTCTGGTGCGGATACACCAGGGCCTTTCAGGAGCCCCTCTGGGCTTTCAAACTCAACACCAGGAGCCTTCACGTCCACCTTGAGACCCTTGGGGCCGAGTCCTTTGACTTCTCCTTCCACCCTGGGCACGGTGACACCGGCATCGCCCTTTGCGTGGGGGCCTTTCAGCTGCAGGTTCACATCCGAGAGGGAGATCTGAGGAGTTTCCACCTTCTTGAACTTGGGGCCTTTCCATTCCCCTTCCATGGCCACGTCGGGAATGCAGACATCAGCCTCAGGTGCCGCTGGTCCCACCGTCGGGAGCGCCGCTTCCACAGCAGCACCTTTGGGAAGGCTCACGGTTGGCATCCGGAGCTTCCCTTTGGCACCGGGAATGTCCACATGGGCTGCTGGGAGCTCCACACCGGGGACTTTCACTGCTCCCTTCAGCCCCACATCCACCTGCGGGGATGGGATTTCAATGGAGGGAGCTGGGATTTCAACGGAGGGAGCTGGGATTTCAGGTCCTGTGACTTGGATGGATGAGGAGGGGACGTCCATGAATGGAGCCGATGGTGCCGGAGCATCGGAGCCCAAGACCGGGAACCCGAATTTGGGCATTTTCAACACAGGAATCTGGATTTTTCCCACGTCCAGAGCTGGGCTTTCCATGGCTGGGAAGGAAACTTCCACACCGGGAGCTTGGATCCCCCCCTGCACACAAGGGGCAGCAGCAGCATTTGAGAGCATCCCCCCCGGCAGCTCCCCTTGAGCATCCACACTGGAACCGAGGCCTTTCCCATCCAACCGGGGCCCCTTGACGTGGAAACCCGCATCCAGGGATCCCGTTTGTCCAATGGGGATGGAGCCGCCCGGGGACCCCACTGACAGCGAGCCGGAGCCGTCATATCCCGGCACCTCCACCACAATAGGGCTTCCAGTTTCCCCACCGGGAGCATCCATCGATCCCGACACCGTTATCCCGGCTTTTCCCAGTTTTGGGGCACAAGGTCCGGCCGCCGGGCCTGGAGCATCCATGATGACTTTCCCTGGATCAACGTTGGTTTCCATGCCATGGCTGAGCTCCTGGGTCGGGATGCGGACCTTGAAGTCTGTTCCGACGACGTCGACGCCTTTGGCCCCGTCGTGGCGGGTGACATCGACGGTGTAGGCTGTCACCCTCTTGGTGACGGTGATGGTGCTGCTCTGCACCCCAGCACCTTCCACCTCCAGCACCTCCTCCGACTTGAGCCGCGGCTTGATCTTCGTGGTGTAGATCCTCCTGTATTCCTCATCATCTCCACTCTGGAAGCCAAGAGACCTTCATCAGCACCACGACTCTTCCTCTTCCTCCTCCTCCTCCTCCTCCCAGCCCCATCGCCCATCACTCACCAGCACAACCTCAGGGCTGCTGCCCCCCATGAACACGTCGTGGGGCCAAGTCTGTCCCGGCCCTGGGGACTTGTCCCCTCGGCGCTGCAGGCGCAAGCCCACCGTGTGGTGCCCCATGGTGGTGAGGAGCTGGGCCACCTCCCCCGACTGCAGGTTGTCAAAGTAGACCGTGGCGCTCACGATCTGGTCCCCTGCGTGGGGCGAGCAGAGGGAGAGGGGTCAGGGAGGTGGGGAGCGACCGTGAGTGAGCTATGGGGTGGTGGAGCGAGGAGGGGGTGGGAAATGGGGTGATGGAGAGAGGAGGGGGTGGGAAATGGGGTGATGGAGAGAGGAGGGGGTGGGAAATGGGGTGATGGAGAGAGGAGGGGGTGGGAAATGGGGTGATGGAGAGAGGAGGGGCAGGGAAATGGGGTGATGGAGAGAGGAGGGGGAGGGAAATGGGGTGAGGGAGAGAGGAGGGGGTGGGAAATGGGGTGAGGGAGAGAGGAGGGGGTGGGAAATGGGGTTTGGGTCCATCCCTAGTTTTATAATTGCATCTCATTCTGATTCCCAGAGGTGTAAGGAAGAGCAGAGTCAGGACTTTGGACCTTGGACCTAGTACGCTTACACTGAAAATATGCAAGTTACAGAAAAAGGAAATGATTGCAACAAAGAACAAGTGATTGAGTACTACTGTGTAACTTATTTATCTTGACTCACATTTTTTATAAGTATGCATCTGTTTACACTCTTTAAGAGGAAGATCAAAGTTCACAGAGGCTTTTTACAGAGCCATTTTACTACCCTGGGAAAAAAATTATCTTTTTTTTTTTTAATTTTTTTTTTTTAAGAAAACATGGCTTATTATATCCCTTAAATGAAAAAAAACCAAATCTGTCTCTCTCTCCACTTTTGCGTGCAAGATGGATGGTACTTAGTAAAAGGTATTCTGTCTCAAAATTTCTCTTAGAGCACTAATTCATCCTGAAATCAACCCTCTGAGTTTTTCTGCATTAAAATTCATTAGGATGTTTGCAGAGATGATATTCTGCTGTGTCAATTTTGGTCCTGTGGATTAAAGGGTTAATCACATTTCTGTTGTCCTTCAACTTTATTGATTCTGCTGGAAACCATAGACTAGGATAAAATGTGCTATTTTCCGTTTATTCAGTGTGTCAATATTAGCTGAGGAACCTTGGGAAGTTGTCAGAGGCAAGAATTCTATAAACTGCAATAGCTTGCTACAGAAGACATTTTATTTATTTTAACTTCTCCACCTCCATTCCTCTTTGGCATTCAATATGCATATAAAGTGTTGCTGCTATATTCCAGTTTAGTTTAGATTTCTTTGGTTTTATATGTAATTGTTCTGTTACATTTCCGTAGTATGTCAAAGCAAAATCAAGCTTGCTGTAACTCTTCAGGTGTTACACATCTCTGCTTTTTTTTTTTCAGGTTAAATATAAGAAAGCAGTTCTTTACTGTGAGGATGGTGAGGCACTGGAATGGGTTGCTCAGGGAAGTTGTGAATGCTCCATCCCTGGTGGTGTTCAAGTCTGGGTTGGACAGAGAACTTGGCAACATGGTCTAGTGTGAGATGTCCCTGCCCATGGCAGAGGGGTTGGAATCGATGATCTTAAGGTCCTTTCCAACCCTAACTGTTCTATGATTCTGTGAAGTATTTCAGTATAGGATTCCAGATTTTACTCCTATGAATTTTTAGTGGAAGAGTCTAGGAAATATTGCTGGAAAAGGATGGGAAATTTTTCAGATGAGAGTCTATTTATTAGATGATAAAAGTCATTTTCATTCATATTTGCTCTCTTTATTCCTCGTTGCATGGTAATTGCTTAAGCTTCTGATTCAACAGGAGGTAATAGAAGGACATATCTCCTGAAAATACCCATGGTTTGTTGCAAAGATAGTGTTTGGTAAAAATTATTATAATTTTTCAAGTAGGAGAAGGAACTGAGCCAGATGTAAAAAGCAGAGCCCAGAGATAATTCCACCTGTGTGGACCTTTGGAAAATCAAACTCACCTTCTGCAAAGAAATTTGCAAATCCTGGAAGTTTCAGCTGCGAACCATGCTTTGTGTTGCAATAAGATGGCCTTCAATGACATGTACAGAACAGAGTTCTCCACACCTGGAATACTTTGAAGTCAAAGACACAAGTACCTCTTGGATTAGGCACCTTCATCTAGATGTGGCGTTGACATTGTAACCTTTAGATCTTGACATATAAAATGGCAGATAGATGCCTAAAACTTCCACAGCTTCTGTACAGATCTATCATAAATCCTTGACTCTGCTCCTAAATTGTCCTCTTTTTTTTGTCTCATTAAAGTGATGTCTCTCTTAAGGTTCTGCAAAGCAGAAATGACCCTGCATGTCTCAAAAAGTCTAGGTTTTCCATACATGCATTACATAGGTTTTAATATTTATTACTGTATTTGTAGAACTGTGTTACCATGGTTAAGGATATCTAGGCTGCATTTTTGTATTTTGGTATTCAAAACCAGCATAACACAATATGTTGTTGATATAGTCTATATATAAAGACAAATATTTTAACTGTCATAAAATGCTTATGTTTGAATTTCTCTATATTTTAAACAGTATGTCAAATTCTCTTCAGAAAGTTATGTGAAAGATATTAAAATGCAGAAACTGAAACTATGTGGCTTTTTAACATAGGTTATATTTGCAGTAAAGTGCTCATTAGTCAAAACCACATTATTTTGCAACATTTACAAGCCTTACAGTGGGACTTATATCCAATTTAAGAAACTAATCTTGATTTCTGACCTGTTCTTCCATAAAAATATGGGATTTATTTTTCAAATTTTGAAGAGGCTACAGATTAATGATGCAAGCAGTTAAAAGTACTGGCTGGAAGCAATGATTGATTGGAAGCTGGCCCTTGCTTGGTTGAGAACAGGGTGCATGTTGTTAACACAGGCAAAATTTTAATGTTCTAAAATTTTCGTACCAGCCATCGGATTTTAACCCCTTCCCTTGTTGACAGCTGTGCTGTGTGTGAGACATCAGGGTGCTGGCAGCAGGGGGCTACAGCAAATGCCTCTGTGGGAGAAGGCCAGGGGCTGCCCTCTGCTGAACCCATTGCAGAACACAGCAGAGCCCATTAATGAAGCTGGTACCACCTCTGAGAAAACATTTAAGAAAAAGGTAGAACTGCTGGACAGATTGAGGAGAAAGTAACCAAACGAGTAACAAACAGTGGAGCGAACCCCAGGATCAGAGGAAGAGGAGGAGGGTGGTGGGTGGGATGGAGGTGCTTCAAGCACCAGAGCAGGTATCCACTCCAGTCTGTGCAGGACCTGTGATGGAACAGTTATTTCTTGAAGAAACTAAAGCTTGTGGGGAGACTCCATGCTGGAGCAGGGTAGAATTGTGATAGGGAAGAAATGACAGAGAGGAACTATTATGTGTTGGCCATCGCCTCCCCTGTATCACTATAGTACTGGGTAAAAGAGTTGGGAGTGAAGGAACAAAGCTGACCTGGGCAGACAGGTGAGAAAAGTTGCTTTACAGTTTGTCTTTATTTCTTACTAATCTATTTTAACTAGCAAAAATTTAATTAATTTATCCCAAGTTGAGGCTATTTTGCCCATCAGGGTAACTGGTAATTGATCTCCCTGTCTTTATCTTGACCTGCAAGCTTCCTAATCCTGTTTTCTCTCCCCCTCTCCTGCTGGGTGGGGAGTGATTGCGCCCTTAGAAAGGTTAATCCACCACAAAAAACAAATCGGTTCTGTGTCCTGGGAAATTGGGTTTGGCTAAGACATGCTCAGTCATCAGTCTGAAGATTCCAAGTGACTAAAAATTTGACACTGGCCATGAAAAATTTGCTCCACTTGTCAATCCCCCTCATTGTGAAACATTTTTGCATTGTTTCTGAAAACAGTTCACCAGCCCTAGTTTGCAAAATTTGATAGGGAAGTTTATATTTCCATAGCCAATTTGATGATCATATCTAATACCAGTTTATGGTGCACTGGGTGGGAAAGAGATTTTACAAGTCTGAGCCAGAAGCTGCAGAAAAGGTCTTGCTTATTTTGAGTTTAATGCCACATCTTGGAAAGACCATCTCCAAGTTTTACTCTTTTATGTCTACAATATATTGGAAATCACTGAGCAGTTGTGAGTATTTACATTGCAAAGGACCCCTATAGTAAGAAATTCAAGTGCTCCAAAATTTTACAGGGGTGAGGAAGATAAGAAATCTTTGATGAGTAAATGGCATTACTTTAACATCCCATTAGTCACAGACAGAAGTATAGTATTACCTTAGGAACAACTGAATATAAAAAAAAAAGCAGCCAAGTAAACATTATAAGGAGGAAAACATGCGCTGTAAAAACACAGTAATCATGCAAGAGGAACTATCCTTTTCATAGACGCTATTTTCTACCCTATTTCTCTCTGGTAAACATTTTCTGTCTATCCTGTTTGTGTGTGAGAACACATATAAAAGATGTTTTCCTGATGTGTTCCCAAAGTGAAAAGTGCAAACAGAGAGTTACATGATGCTTTCCAACTCCTGCGATGTCTGGTCTATGGAGATGTACCAAAATAAGGAAGCAGCAACATTCAATATTGATATAGTGTAAAGGAAGCCTAGAAAAGGGACATAACCTATTTGAATTTAGGTTTTGTGAACAACTTGTGAAATAATAACTTTATTAAAGCCTTCTCACTGGTTTACCAGACAGAAGGCACATATATCTCTCTGGCTTTTAGGCATGGGAATGAAAGGTGATTGAAAAAATGTCTACTGGTATAAATTAAAGCTTTCCTAGGTGTGCAATGGATTGCTGCAGCTCATCCAAAATTATTATGGGCAGTAAGGAAGAATATAAGGTGAATTCTATGCTGTCTCTGGGTGCTTGGTTGTCACCTAATCTCTACCAGGAGTCAGAGCAAATCTGGTTCTCTCTACCTAGGTGACAACCAAGCACCCAGACATTTTTTATATTCTTCCTTACTGCCCTTTCCATTCCCAGTGCCTCACCTTTCAAAGCCTAAAAGAGAGATATATGTGCCTTCTGTCTGGTAAACGAGTGAGAAGGCTTTAATAAAGTTATTATTTCACAAGTTGTTCACAAAACCTAAATTCAAATAGGTTATGTCCCTTTTCTAGGCTTCCTTTACACTATATCAATATTGAATGTTGCTTCCTTATTTTGGTACATCTCCATAGACCAGACATCGCAGGAGTTGGAAAGCATCATGTAACTCTCTGTTTGCACTTTTCACTTTGGGAACACATCAGGAAAACATCTTTTATATGTGTTCTCACACACAAACAGGATAGACAGAAAATGTTACCAGAGAGAAATAGGGTAGAAAATAGCGTCTATGAAAAGGATAGTTCCTCTTGCATGATTACTGTGTTTACAGCGCATGTTTTCCTCCTTATAATGTTTACTTGGCTGCTTTTTTTTTATATTCAGTTGTTCCTAAGGTAATACTATACTTCTGTCTGTGACTAATGGGATGTTAAAGTAATGCCATTTACTCATCAAAAGATCTTCCTCACCCCTGTAAAATTTTGGAGCACTTGAATTTCTTACTATAGGGGTCCTTTGCAATGTAAATACTCACAACTGCTCAGTGATTTCCAATATATTGTAGACATAAAAGAGTAAAACTTGGAGATGGTCTTTCCAAGATGTGGCATTAAACTCAAAATAAGCAAGACCTTTTCTGCAGCTTCTGGCTCAGACTTGTAAAATCTCTTTCCCACCCAGTGCACCATAAACTGGTATTAGATATGATCATCAAATTGGCTATGGAAATATAAACTTCCCTATCAAATTTTGCAAACTAGGGCTGGTGAACTGTTTTCAGAAACAGATGCAAAAATGTTTCACAATGAGGGGGATTGACAAGTGGAGCAAATTTTTCATGGCCAGTGTCAAATTTTTAGTCACTTGGAATCTTCAGACTGATGACTGAGCATGTCTTAGCCAAACCCAATTTCCCAGGACACAGAACCGATTTGTTTTTTGTGGTGGATTAACCTTTCTAAGGGCGCAATCACTCCCCACCCCAGCAGGAGAGGGGAGAGAAAACAGGATTAGGAAGCTTGCAGGTCAAGATAAAGACAGGGAGATCAATTACCAGTTACCCTGATGGGCAAAATAGCCTCAACTTGGGATAAATTAATTAAATTTTTGCTAGTTAAAATAGATTAGTAAGAAATAAAGACAAACTGTAAAGCAACTTTTCTCACCTGTCTGCCCAGGTCAGCTTTGTTCCTTCACTCCCAACTCTTTTACCCAGTACTATAGTGATACAGGGGAGGCGATGGCCAACACATAATAGTTCCTCTCTGTCATTTCTTCCCTATCACAATTACCCTGCTCCCACATGGAGTCTCCCCACAAGCTTTAGTTCTCAAGAAATAACTGTTCCATCACAGGTCCTGCACAGACTGGAGTGGATACCTGCTCTGATATTGAAAGCACCTCCATCCACCCCACCACCCTCCTCCTCTTCCCTCTGATACCTGGGGTTCGCTCCACTGTTTGTTACTCGTTTGGTTACTTTCTCCTCAATCTGTCAGCAGTTCTACCTTTTTCTTAAATGTTTTCTCAGAGGTGGTCCGGCTTTTCATTAATGGGCTCTGCTGTGTTCTGCAATGGGTTCAAGCAGAGGGCAGCCCCTGGCCCCACAAGGCATTTGCCTGTGGCCCTGCTGCCCCAGCACCCTATGTCTACACACAGCACAGCTCTCAACAAGGGAAGGGGTTAAAATGAAATGCTGGTCCGAAAATTTTAGAACATATTAAAATTTTCCTGTGTTAACAACATGCACCTGTTCTCAACCAAGCAAGGGCCAGCTTCCAATCAATCATTGCTTTTCCACCCAGTTACTTTTAACTGCTTGCATCATTAATCTGTAGCCTCTTCAAAATTTGAAAAATAAAATCCCAGTATTTTTGGAAGAACAGTCAGAAATAAAATTAGTTTCTTAAATTGGATATAAGTCCCACTGTAAGGCTTGTAAATGTTGCAAAATAATGTGGTTTTGACTAATGAGCACTTTACTGCAAATATAACCTATGTTAAAAAGCCACATAGTTTCAGTTTTCTACATTTTTAATATCTTTCACATAACTTTTCTGAAGAGAATTTGACATTTTAAAATATAGAGAAATTCAAACATAAGCATTTTATGACAGTTAAAATATTTGTCTTTATATATAGACTATATCAACAAAGAATATTGTGTTATGCTGGTTTTGAATACCAAAATACAAAATGCAGCCTCAATATCCTTAACCATGGTAACACAGTTCTACGAAAATACAGTGATATAAATATAAAACCTATGTAATGCATGTATTGGAAAACCTAGGACTTTTTAACATGCAGGGTCATTTCTGCTTTGCAGAACCTTAAGAGAGACATCACTTTAATGAGACAAAAAAAAGAGGAAGCGATTTTAAGAGTCAAGGATTTATGATAGATCTGTACAGAAGCTGTGGAAGTTTTAGGCATCTATCTGCCCCATTTTATATGTCAAGATCTAAAGGTTACAATGTCAACGCCACATCTAGATGAAGGTGCCTAATCCAAGAGGTACTTGTGTCTTTGACTTCAAAGTATTCCAGGGGTGGAGAACTCTGTTCTGTACATGTCATTGAAGGCCATCTTATTGCAACACAAAGCAGTGGTTCCACAGCTGAAACTTCCAGGATTTGCAAATTTCTTTGCAGAGTTTGATTTTCCAAAGGTCCACACAGGTGGAATTATATTCTGGGCTCTGTTACATCTGGCTCAGTTCCTTCTCCTACTTGAAAAATTATAATAATTTTTACCCAAACACTATCTTTGCAACAAACCATGTATTTTAGGGGATTTCTGTACCTCCTGTTGAATCAGAAGCTAAGCAATTACCATGCAACGAGGGATAAAGAGAGCAAATATGAATGAAAATGACTTTTATCATCTAATAAAATAGACTCTCATGAAAAATTTCCCATATTTTCCAGCAATATTTCCTAGAACTCTTCCACTAAAAATTCATAGGAGTAAAATCTAAATGCTATACTGAAATACTTCACAGAATCATAGAACAGTTAGGGTTGAAAGGACCTTAGATCATCGAGTTGCCAACCCCTCTGCATGGGCAGGGACATCTCACACTGACCATGTTGCCAAGTTCTTCTGCAACCCGAGAACTTGAACACCACCAGGGATGGAGCATTCACAACTTTCCTGAGCAACCCATTGCAGTGCCTCAGTCCTCCACATAAAGGACTACTTCTTATATTTAACCTGAAGAAAAAAAAAAAGCAAGATGTAACACCTGAAGAGTTACAGCAAGCTTGATTTTGCTTTGACATACTACGGAAATGTAACAGAACAATTACATATAAAACCAAAGAACTCTAAACTCAAACTGGAATATAGCAGCAACACTTTATATATGCATATTGAATGCCAAAGAGGAATGGAGGTGGAGAAGTTAAAATAAATAAAATGTCTTCTGTAGCAAGCTATTGCAGTTTATCAATTTCTTGCCTCTGACAACTTTCCCAAGGTTCTCAGCTGAATATTGACACACTGAATAAACGGAAAATAGCACATTTTATCCTAGTCTATGGTTTCCCAGCAGAATCAATAAATTTGAAGGACAACAGAAATGTGATTAACCCTTTAATCCACAGGACCAAAATTGACACAGCAGAATATCATCTCTGCAAACATTGAGATGAATTTTTAATGCAGAAAACTTAGAGGGTTGATTTCAGGATGAATTAGTGCTCTGAGAAATTTTGAGACAGAATACCTTTTACCAGTACCATCCATCTTGCACGCAAAAGTGAGAGAGACAGATTTGGTTTTTTTTTCATTTTAAGGGATATAATAAGCCATGTTTTCTTAAAAAAAAAAAATTAAAAAAAAAAAAAATATTTTTTTCCGGGTAGTAAAATGGCTCTGTAAAAAGCCTCTGTGAACTTTGATCTTCCTCTTAAAGAGTGTAAACAGATGCATACTTATAAAAAATGTGAGTCAAGATAAATAAGTTACA
>NW_026915918.1:0-41632 GCF_034315485.1 Pezoporus occidentalis
CTGAGTCCTCCAGCTCTATGGTCCCATAGAGACGCTCTAGCACTGAGTCCTCCAGCTCTATGGTACCATAGAGACGCTCTAGCACTGAGTCCTCCAGCTCTATGGTCCCATAGAGACGCTCTGAGTCCTCCAGCTCTATGGTCCCATAGAGACGCTCTGAGTCCTCCAGCTCTATGGTCCCATAGAGACGCTCTGAGTCCTCCAGCTCTATGGTACCATAGAGACGCTCTAGCACTGAGTCCTCCAGCTCTATGGTCCCATAGAGACGCTCTAGCACTGAGTCCTCCAGCTCTATGGTCCCATAGAGACGCTCTAGCACTGAGTCCTCCAGCTCTATGGTCCCATAGAGACGCTCTAGCACTGAGTCCTCCAGCTCTATGGTCCCATAGAGACGCTCTAGCACTGAGTCCTCCAGCTCTATGGTACCATAGAGACGCTCTAGCGCTGAGTCCTCCAGCTCTATGGTACCATAGAGACGCTCTAGCGCTGAGTCCTCCAGCTCTATGGTACCATAGAGACGCTCTAGCACTGAGTCCTCCAGCTCTATGGTTCCCCCCCCCCCCCCCCCCAGCACACAGAGTCAATGGGTCAAAGCAGTTTATTGGGTGGGCTATGGGGCGCTATGGGGCATCCATAGGTTGCTATGGGGCACCTATGGGTGCTATCGGGGGTCGCTATGGGGCAGCTATGGGTGCTATCGGTGGTTGCTATGGGGCACCCATGGGTGCTCTAGGGGGTTGCTATGGGGCACCTATGGGTGCTGTAGGGGTTTGCTATAGGGCACCCATGGGTGCTCTAGGGAGTCGCTATGGGGCACCTATGGGTGATGTAGGGGTTCACTATGGGGTACCTATGGGTGCTCTAGGGGGTCGCTATGGGGCAACTATGGGTGCTATAGGGGTTTGCTATGGGGAACCTATGGGTGCTGTAGGGGTTCACTATGGGGTACCTATGGGTGCTCTAGGGGGTCGCTATGGGGCAGCTATGGGTGCTCTAGGGGGTCGCTATGGGGCAGCTATGGGTGCTATCGGTGGTCGCTATGGGGCACCTATAGGTGATGTTGGGGGTCACTGTGGGGCAGCTATGGGTACTATCGGGGGTCGCTATGGGGCACCCATGGGGTTTGATTAACACAGACATAGAGGGGTGCAATGAGGGGGTCTATGGGGAGCTATGGGGTGCTCTGGGGTGTCTATGGGGCTCTATGGGGTTCTATGGGGTGTCTATGGGGCTCTACGGGGTGCTCATAGGGTTCTATGGGGCTCAGCTGATGTAGACACAGGGGAAGTCATGGGCCCCATAGATAACCTGAGGGATCAATGGGGCTCTATGGGGTGCCCATAGGGATCAATGGGGCCTCTATGGGGTTCTATGGGGTGCCCATAGGGATCAGTGGGGCTCTATAGGGTGTCCATAGGGATCAATGGGGCTCTATGGGGTGTCCATAGGGATCGATGGGGTGCCCATAGGGATCAATGGGGTGCCCATAGGGATCAATGGGGCGCCCATAGGGATCAATGGGGCTCTATGGGGTGTCCATAGGGATCAATGGGGTGGCCTCAGATCTATGGGGTTCTATGGGGTCTCCATAGCGATCAATGGGGTGCCCATAGGGATCAATGGGGCTCTATGGGGTGTCCATAGGGATCAATGGGGTGCCCATAGGGATCAATAAGGTTCTATGGGGTGCCCATAGCGATCAATGGGGTGTCCATAGGGATCAATGGGGTGCCCATAGGGATCAATGGGGCATCTATAGGGTGTCCACAGAGATCAATCGGGTGCCCACAGGGATCAATGGGGCATCTATAGGGTTCTATGGGGTGTCCATAAGGATCAATGGGGCTCTGTGGGGTGTCCATAGGGATCAATGGGGTGGCCTCAGATCTATGGGGTTCTATGGGGTGTCAATAGCGATCAATGGGGTGTCCATAGCGATCAATGGGGTGCCCATAGGGATCAATGGGGCTCTATGGGGTGCCCATAGAGATCAATGGGGTGCCCATAGGGATCAATGGGGCTCTATGGGGTGTCCATAGCGATCAATGGGGTGCCCATAGGGATCAATGGGGCTCTATGGGGTGCTCATCCATAGAGATCAATAGGGCTCTATGGGGTGTCCACAGCGATCAATGGGGTGCCCATAGGGATCAATGAGGTTCTATGGGGTGCCCATAAAGATCAATGGGGTGCCCATAGGGATCAATGGGGCACCTATGGGGTTCAATGGGGTGCCCATAGGGATCAACGGGGCTCTATAGGGTGTCCACAGAGATCAATGGGGCATCTAGAGGGTTCTATGGGGTGTCCATAGGGATCAATGGGGCTCTGTGGGGTGTCCATAGGGATCAATGGGGTGGTCTCAGATCTATGGGGTTCTATGGGGTCTCCATAGCGATCAATGGGGTGCCCATAGGGATCAATGGGGCTCTATGGGGTGTCCATAGGGATCAATGGGGTGCCCATAGGGATCAATAAGGTTCTATGGGGTGCCCATAGCGATCAATGGGGTGTCCATAGGGATCAATGGGGTGCCCATAGGGATCAATGGGGCATCTATAGGGTGTCCACAGAGATCAATGGGGTGCCCACAGGGATCAATGGGGCATCTATAGGGTTCTATGGGGTGTCCATAAGGATCAATGGGGCTCTGTGGGGTGTCCATAGGGATCAATGGGGTGGCCTCAGATCTATGGGGTTCTATGGGGTGTCAATAGCGATCAATGGGGGGCCCATAAGGATCAATGGGGCTCTATGGGATGCCCATCCATAGAAATCAATGGGGCTCTATGGGGTGTCCATAAGGATCAATGGGGCTCTATGGGGTGCCCATAAGGATCAATGGGGTGCCCATAGGGATCAATGGGGCTCTATGGGGTGTCTATAAGGATCAATGGGGTGCCCACAGGCATCAATGGGGCTCTATGGGGTGCCCATAGGGATCAATGGGACACCCTTAGGGATCAATGGGGCTCTATGGGGTGCCCATAGAGATCAATGGGGCTGTATAGGACACAATGGGGGTCAGTTGATTCTATGGCTCCTTATGGGTCCAAGTATGTCTCTATGGACCCTATGGGTCTCAATGTGTCACAATGGGTCGCTATGGGTCCCAATGGGTCACTATGGGTCTCTATGGAATCTATGGCTCCCAATGGGTCGCTATGGGTCCCAATGGGTTGCTATGGGTCTCTATGGAATCTATGGCTCCCAATGGGTCCCAATGGGTCGCTATGGGTCTTTATGGCTCCCTATGGTCTCTAGGGTCCCTACGGGTCTCTATGGGTCGCTATGGGTATCAACGGGTCACTATGGGTCCCAATGGGTCTCTATTGATCTTTATGGACTCTGTGGCTCCCAATGGGTCTCAATGGACCCTATGGGTCCCAATGGGTCGCTATGGGTGTCAATGGGTAGCTATGGGTCCCAATGGGTCGCTATGGCTCCCAATGGGTCGCTATGGGTCTTTATAGCTCCCTATGGTCTCTAGGGTCCCTACGGGTCCCAATGGGTCGCTATGGGTGTCAATGGGTCTCTATGGATCTTTATGGACTCTATGGCTCCCAATGGGTCTCTATGGACCCTATGGGTCCCAATGGGTCGCTATGGCTGTCAATGGGTCTCTATGGGTCTCTATAGCTCCCAATGGTCTCTATGGTCCCTATGGGTCGCTATGGGTATCAACGGGTCGCTATGGGTCCCAATGGGTCTCTATGGATCTTTATGGACTCTATGGCTCCCAATGGGTCTCTATAGACCCTATGGGTCCCAATGGGTCACTATGGGTCCCAATGTTTTGCTATGGGTCCCAATGGGTCTCTATGGATCTTTATGGACTCTATGGCTCCCAATGGGTCTCTATGGACCCTATGGATCCCAATGGGTCGCTATGGGTCTCTATGGCTCCCAATGGTCTCTATGGTCCCTATGGGTCCCAATGGGTCTCTATGGGTCCCAATGGATCTCTATGGGTCCCAATGGGTCTCTATGGATCTTTATGGCCTCTGTAGCTCCCCATGGGTCTCTCTCTGGACCCTATGGGTGGCCGTGGGGCTCAGCTGATGTAGACGCGGTGGAAGTCGTGGGCCCCGAAGGCCGCGTTGCACTTGGGGCACTTGCGCTGCCGGGTCTCGTAGCGGCTCCGCACGCACTCGAAGCAGAAGACGTGGAAGCACTTGGTGAGGACGGCGTCCTTCTTGCGGGCGTTGCAGCAGGGGCAGGTGAGGCGGGCCTGTGGGGGGCGATGGGGGGTGATGGGGGGTGATGGGGGTCAATGGGAGTCAATGGGAATCAATGGAAGTCAATGGGAGTCAATGGGAGTCAATGGAAGTCAATGGGGGTCAATGGAAGTCAATGGGAGTCAATGGGGTCAATGGGAGTCAATGGGAGTCAAGGGGAGTCAATAGAAGTCAATGGAAGTCAATGGGAGTCAATGAAAGTCAATGGGAGTCAATGGGGTTAATGGGGGCCAATGGGGGGCGATGAGGGTCAATGGGAGTCAATGGAAGTCAATGGGAGTCAATGGAGCTCAATGGGGTCAATGGGGCCAATCGGGGGCGATGGGGGTCAATGGGAGTCAATGGAAGTCAATGGGACTCAATGGAGCTCAATGGGGTCAATGGAGATCAATGGGACTCAATGGGAGTCAATGGGGTTCAACGAGGGTAATGGGGGTCAATGGGACTCAATGGAGCTCAATGGGGGGCGGTGGGGGTCAATGAGAGTCAATGGGTCTCAATGGGTCTCAATGGGCTCAATGGGGCTCAATGGGTCTCAAAGGGTCTCAATGGGGCTCAACGGGTGTCAATGGGCTCAATGGGGCTCAATGGGTCTCAATGGGTGTCAATGGGCTCAATGGGGCTCAATGGGGCTCAATGGAGCTCAATGGGGTCAATGGGGCTCAATGGGGCTCAATGGGGCTCAATGGGGCTCAATGGAGCTCAATGGGGCTCAATGGGTCTCAATGGGTCTCAATGGGGCTCAATGGGGTCAATGGGGCTCAATGGGCCCCCCATACCCGATATTCCTTGATCTCTTCCTGCAGGATTTGGTCGGCGTCGGCGTAAACCTCGACCTTGCGCTGCTTCTCCAGCTTCCGGCGCAGGCGGGAGAGCTCCTCCTGTGGGGCGGGACCCATAGAAACCCATAGAGAGCCATAGGGACCCATAGAGACCCATAGAAACCCATAGAGAGCCATAGAGACCCCATAGAGACCCATAAGGACCCATAGAGACACCATAGAGAGCCATAGAGACCCATAGGGAGCCATAGAGACCCATAGAAACCAATAGGGACCCATAGAAACCCATAGAGACCCATAGGGACCTATAGAGACCCGCAGAGACCCCATAGAGACTCACAGAGACCCTATAGAGACCCATAGGGACCCCATAGCGCTCCATAGGCACCCACAGAGCCCCATAGGCACCCCACAGTGCCCCATAGACACCCCACAGACACCCACAGCACCCCACAGATCCCCATAGCACCCCACAGACACCCACAGCACCCCATAGACACCCCATAGGCACCCATAGAGCCCCATAGGCACCCCATAGGGCCCCATAGACACCCATAGACACCCAGAGAGCCCCATAGACCCTCACAGCACCCCATAGACACCGCATAGACACCCATAGACACCCCACAGGCACCCATAGAGCCCCACAGACACCCCATAGCATCCATTGGCAACCCATAATGCCCCATAGCCAGCCCATAAACACCCACAGCACCCCATAACCACCCCATAGAGCCCCATAGACACCCCACAGACACCCACAGCGCCCCATAGACCCCCATAGCGCCCCACAGACACCCCATAGGCACCCATAACGCCCCATAGGCACCCCATAGCGCCCCATAGCCACCCCACAGAGCCCCAGAGACACCCATAGCACCCCATAGCCGCCCCATAGACACCCACAGCGACCCATAGACCCCCATAGACACCCATAGCGCCCCATAGGCACCCCATAGAGCCCCATAGAGCCCCATAGACACCCCATAGCGCCCCATAGACACTCCATAGAGCCCCATAGGCGCCCCCCAGAGCCCCATAGGCACCCCTTAGCGCCCCATAGCCACCCCATAGAGACCCATAGAGACCCATAGACACCCATAGCACCCCACAGACACCCACAGAGCCCCACAAACACCCCACAGAACCCCATAGACACCCCAAAGAGCCCCACAGACACCCCATAGCGACCCATAGACACCCCATAGCGCCCCATAGACACCCCATAGAGCCCCATAGACCCCCATAGACCCCCATAGACACCCATAACCACCCCATAGAGCCCCATAGACACCCACAGCGCCCCATAGACACCCATAACCACCCCATAGAGCCCCATAGGCACCCCATAGAGCCCCATAGCCACCCCATAGAGCCCCAGAGACACCCATAGCGCCCCATAGCCGCCCCATAGACACCCCAGAGACACCCACAGCGACCCATAGACCCCCATAGACACCCATAGCACCCCATAGGCACCCCATAGAGCCCCATAGACACCCCATAGCGCCCCATAGACACCCCATAGAGCCCCATAGGCACCCCATAGCGCCCCATAGCCACCCCACAGAGCCCCAGAGACACCCACAGAGCCCCACAGACACCCCATAGCGCCCCACAGACACCCCACAGAGCCCCACAGACACCCCACAGAGCCCCATAGTACCCCATAGACACCCATAACCACCCCATAGAGCCCCATAGACACCCCATAGCGCCCCATAGACCCCATAGGCACCCCACAGAGCCCCATAGGCACCCCATAGTGCCCCATAGCCACCCCATAGAGCCCCATAGGCACGCCATAGACCCCCACAATGCCCCCTAGACACCCATAACCACCCCATAGAGCCCCATAGACACCCCATAGCGCCCCATAGCCACTCCATAGAGCCCCATAGACACCCACCAGAGCCCCATAGGCACCCCATAGCCCCCCCATAGAGCCCCATAGACACCCATAGCGCCCCACAGACACCCACAGAGCCCCACAGACACCCCATAGAGCCCCACAGACCCCCATAGTACCCCATAGAGCCCCATAACCACCCCATAGCGCCCCATATCCGCCCCATAGCGCCCCCACCTGGGCCCTCTTGAGGCTCAGGGACTCCTTCTCCTTGGCAGCCCTGTTCTCGGCGGCGCAGCTCTGCAGCTCCCGCAGCCGGGCCTGGACGTGCTCCCCCTGCGCCCGCAGGTCCTCGGCCAACTGCGCCGCCTCCACCGCCTGGGGACCCATAGGGATGCATGGGGACCCATAGGGGGCCATAGGGATGCATTGGGGCCATAGGGATGCATGGGGACCCATAGGGGGCCATAGGGATGCATTGGGGCCATAGGGATGCATTGGGGTCCATAGGGATGCATTGGGGTCCATAGGGGGCCATAGGGATGCATTGGGGCCATAGGGATGCATTGCGGCCATAGGGATGCATTGGGGTCCATAGGGACGCATGGGGGCCATAGGGATGCATGGGGACCCATAGGGATACATTGGAGCCATAGGGATGCATTGCGGCCATAGGGATGCATTGGGACCCATAGGGATGCATTGGGGTCCATGGGGTGCCATAGGGATGCATTGGGGACCATAGGGATGCATTGGGGGCCATAGGGATGCATTGCGGCCATAGGGATGCATTGGGGTCCATAGGGGGCCATAGGGATGCATTGGGGTCATAGGGATGCATGGAAACCCATAGGGATGCATTGGGGCCATAGGGATGCATGGGGACCCATATGGATGCATTGGGGGCCATAGGGATGCATTGGGGTCCATAGGGATGCAGTGGGGCCACAGGGATGCAGTGGGGCCATAGGAATGCATTGGGGTCCATGGGGGGTCATAGGGATGCATTGGGACCCATAGGGATGCATTGGGGTCCATAGGGATGCATTGGGGCCATAGGGATGCATTGAGGTCATAGGGATGCATGGGGACCCATAGGGATGCATTGGGGTCCATAGGGATGCATGGGGACCCATAGGGATGCATTGGAGCCATAGGGATGCATTGCGGCCATAGGGATGCATTGCGGCCATAGGGATGCATTGGGGTCCATGGGGGGCCATAGGGATGCAGTGGGGTCCATAGGGATGCATTGGGACCCATAGGGATGCATTGGGGCCATAGGGATGCATTGGAGCCATAGGGATGCATTGGGACACATAGGGATGCATTGGGGCCATAGGGATGCATGGGGACCCATAGGGATGCATTGGGACACATAGGGATGCATTGGAGCCATAGGGATGCATGGGGACCCATAGGGATGCATTGGGGTCATAGGGATGCAGTGGGACCCATAGAGATGCATTAAGTCCATGGGATCCATTGACCCCCATTGACTCCCATTGACCTCCATTGACTCCCATTGACTCCATTGACCCCCATTGACTCCCATTGATCCCCATTGACTCCCATTGACCCCCATCGCCCCACATCGCCCCACACCTTCCCCTTGTGCAGCTCCAGGCCCTGGCACCGCACCGCCAGCTCCCTCTCCATTCATCCCCATTGATCCCCATTGACTCCCATTGACCCCCATTGACTCCCATTGACCCCCATTGACTCCCATTAATCCCCATTGATCCCCATTGACTCCCATTGACCCCCATTGACCCCCATTGACTCCCATTGACCCCCATTGACTCCCATTAATCCCCATTGATCCCCATTGACTCCCATTGACCCCCATTGACTCCCATTGACTCCCATTGATCCCCATTGACTCCCATTGACTCCCATTGACTCCCATTGACTCCCATTGACCCCCATTGACCCCCATTGACTCCCATTGACTCCCATTGATCCCCATTGACTCCCATTGACCCCCATCGCCCCACATCGCCCCACACCTTCCCCTTGTGCAGCTCCAGGCCCTGGCACCGCACCGCCAGCTCCCTCTCCATTCATCCCCATTGATCCCCATTGACTCCCATTGATCCCCATTGTCTCCCATTGACCCCCATTGACCCCCATCGCCCCACATCGCCCCACACCTTCCTCTTGTGCAGCTCCAGGCCCTGGCACCGCACCGCCAGCTCCCTCTCCATTCATCCCCATTGATCCCCATTGACTCCCATTGACTCCCATTGATCCCCATTGACTCCCATTGACCCCCATCGCCCCACATCGCCCCACACCTTCCTCTTGTGCAGCTCCAGGCCCTGGCACCGCACCGCCAGCTCCCTCTCCATTCATCCCCATTGATCCCCATTGACTCCCTTTGACTCCCATTGACTCCCATTGATCCCCATTGACTCCCATTGATCCCCATTGACTCCCATTGACCCCATTGACTCCCATTGACTCCCATTGACCCCCATTGACTCCCATTGATCCCCATTGACTCCCATTGACTCCCATTGATCCCCATTGACTCCCATTGACCCCCATTGACCCCCATTGACTCCCATTGACTCCCATTGATCCCCATTGACTCCCATTGATCCCCATTGACCCCCATTGACTCCCATTGATCCCCATTGACTCCCATTGACTCCCATTGACTCCCATTGACTCCCATTGACCCACATCGCCCCACATCGCCCCACACCTTCCTCTTGTGCAGCTCCATGCCCTGGCACCGCACCGCCAGCTCCCTCTCCATTCATCCCCATTGATCCCCATTGACTCCCATTGATCCCCATTGACTCCCATTGACTCCCATTGACTCCCATTGACCCCCATTGACTCCCATTGATCCCCATTGATCCCCATTGACTCCCATTGACTCCCATTGACTCCCATTGATCCCCATTGACTCCCATTGATCCCCATTGATCCCCATTGACTCCCATTGATCCCCATTGACTCCCATTGATCCCCATTGACTCCCATTGACCCCCATTGACTCCCATTAATCCCCATTGATCCCCATTGACTCCCATTGACCCCCATTGACTCCCATTGACTCCCATTGATCCCCATTGACTCCCATTGATCCCCATTGACTCCCATTGACTCCCATTGATCCCCATTGATCCCCATTGACTCCCATTGATCCCCATTGATCCCCATTGACTCCCATTGATCCCCATTGACTCCCATTGACTCCCATTGACTCCCATTGATCCCCATTGACTCCCATTGACCCCCATTGACTCCCATTGACTCCCATTGACTCCCATTGACCCCCATTGACTCCCATTGACTCCCATTGATCCCCATTGACTCCCATTGATCCCCCTTGACTCCCATTGATCCCCCTTGACTCCCATTGATCCCCATTGACTCCCATTGACTCCCATCGCCCCACATCGCCCCACACCTTCCTCTTGTGCAGCTCCAGGCCCTGGCACCGCACCGCCAGCTCCCTCTCCACGCCTCCCAGGCTGCTCTGCAGCGCTCGTTCCTTCTCCTCCAGCTTCTGCACCAGCAGCAGCTGCGCGTCCACCTGTGGGCACAGCGCGCTCCAGACCCACTTGTGGGGCAGCCAGGGGCACTTGTGGGGCAGCCAGGACCACTTATGGGGCATCCAGACCCACTTAGGGGCCAAGCAGGAGCACTTATGGGGCAGCCAGGACCACTTATGGGGCAGCCAGGGCCACTTGTGGGGCAGCCATAACTACTTGTGGGGCGACAGGACCACTTATGGGGCAAGCAGGAGTACTTATGGGGCATCCAGACCCACTTGTGGGGCAGCCAGGGCCACTTGTGGGGCAGCCATAACTACTTGTGGGGCAACAGGACCACTTATGGGGCAAGCAGGAGTACTTATGGGGCATCTAGACCCACTTGTGGGGCAGCCAGGGCCACTTATGGGGCAGCCAGACCCACTTATGGGGCAATCAAACCCACTTACGGGGCATCCAGACTCACTTATGGGGCATCCAGACCCACTTATGGGGCAACCAGAACCACTTATGGGGCAACCAGAACCACTTAGGGGGCATCCAGACTCACTTATGGGGCAAGCAGGACCACTTATGGGGCAGCCAGGACCACTTATGAGGCAAGCAGGACCACTTATGGGGCAACCAGGAGCACTTATGGGGCAACCAGGAGCACTTATGGGGCATCCAGCACCACTTATGGGGCAACCAGGAGCACTTATGGGGCAGCCAGACCCACTTATGGGGCAACCAGAACCACTTATGGGGCAACCAGAACCACTTATGGGTCATCCAGGACCACTTATGGGGCAACCAGGAGCACTTATGGGGCATCCAGACTCACTTACGGGGCTACCAGAACCACTTGTGGGGCAACCAGAACTTCTTACGTGGCATCCATCCCCACTTACGGCCCCTCCATCCCCACTTACGGCCCCTCCATCCCCACTTATCCCCCCTCCATCCCCACTTAGGGGTCACCCCCCAACCCCGCAGCCCCACGGCGCGCTGCCCCACCTGCGCCTTGAGGGCCAGGACCTGCTCGCCCAGCTCGTCCTTCTCCTCGCGCAGGAGCTTGTGGATCTGGTTGGCCTTGATGCGCTCCGACATGAGCTTGAAGTTGGCGTCGTCCTTCTCGCGCAGCTGCTGCAGGAGCCGCAGGTTCTGCTCCTGCATGTCCTCGAAGGCCTGGCCCGTCACGTCCATCTCCGACAGCAGCGCCTCCTCCTCCTGAGACAGCCAATGGGGAGCCATTATCATAGAGACATCGTCATCGACTCAACGGAAACCCAACGACATCGACTCAACATGGAACCATCATCATCGACTCAATGTAGACCCATTGTCATTGACTCAACATGGAGCCATCATCATCGACTCAACATGGAGCCATCATCATGGAGCCATCATCATCGACTCAACATGGAGCCATCATCATCGACTCAACATGGAACCATCATCATCGACTCAACATGGACCCATCATCATGTCCTCGAAAGCCTGGCCCGTCACGTCCATCTCCGACAGCAGCGCCTCCTCCTCCTGAGACAGCCAATGGGGAGCCGTTAGCATGGAGACATCGTCATCGACTCAACACGGAGCCATCGTCATGGAAACAGCATCATCGACTCAACGGAGACCCAACGTCATTGACTCAACATGGAGCCATCATCATGGAGCCATCATCATCCACTCAACATGGAGCCACCATCATCGACTCAACGTAGACCCAACATCATTGACTCAACATGGAGCCATCATCATGGAAACAGCATCATCGACTCAACATGGAGCCATCATCATTGACTCAACATGGACCCATCATCACTGACTCAACATGGACCCATCATCATGGAGCCATCATCACTGACTCAACATGGACCCATCATCATGGAGCCCTCATCATCGACTCAACATGGAGCCATCATCATGGACCCATCATCATGTCCTCGAAGGCCTGGCCCGTCACGTCCATCTCCGACAGCAGCGCCTCCTCCTCCTGAGACAGCCAATGGGGAGCCATCAGCGTGGAGACATCGTCATCGACTCAACACAGAGCCATCGTCATGGAAACAGCATCATCAACTTAACGGAGACCCAACGTCATTGACTCAACATGGAGTCATCATCATGGAGCCATCATCATCGACTCAACATGGAGCCACCATCGACTCAACGTAGACCCAACATCATTGACTCAACATTGACCCATCATCATGGAGCCATCGTCATCGACTCAATGGAGACCCAACATCATTGACTCAACATGGAGCCATCATCATGGAAACAGCATCATCAACTCAACATGGAGCCATCATCATCAACTCAACATGGACCCATCATCATGGACCCATCATCATGTCCTCGAAGGCCTGGCCCATCACGTCCATCTCCGACAGCAGCGCCTCCTCCTCCTGAGACAGCCAATGAGGAGCCGTTAGCATGGAGACAGCATCATCGACTCAACACGGAGCCATCGTCATGGAAACACCATCATCGACTCAACGAAGACCCAACGTCATTGACTCAACTTGGAGCCATCATCATGGAAACAGCATCATCGACTCAACGGAGACCCAACGACATTGACTCAACATGGAGCCATCATCATGGACTCAACGTAGACCCATCATCATCGACTCAACGTAGACCCATCATCATGGTGGACCCATCATCATCGACTCAATGTAGACCCATCATCATTGCCTCAACGTAGACCCATCATCATCGACTCAACGTAGACCCATCATCATGGACCCATCATCATCGACTCAACGTAGACCCATCATCCTCGACTTAACGTAGACCCATCATCACCGACCCATCGTAAACCCATCATCACTGACCCATCATCATCGACTCAACGTAGACCCATCATCATCCCCTCAACGTAGACCCATCATCATGGACCCATCATCATCGACTCAACGTAGACCCATCATCATCGACTCAACGTAGACCCATGATGACCGACCCATTGGAGACTCATCATCATCGACTCAACGTAGACCCATCATCATGGAACCATCATCATTGACTCAACATGGAGCCATCATCATGGACCCATCATCATCGATTCAACATGGAGCCATCATCATCGACTCAACGTAGACCCATCATCATGGAGCCATCATCATCGACTCAACATGGAGCCATCATCATGGACCCATCATCATCGCCTCGATGTAGACCCATCATCGACTCAACGTAGACCCACCATCATGAAGCCATCATCATCGACTCAACATGGACCATCATCATGGAGCCATCATCATCACCTCAACATGGAGCCATCATCATTGACTCAACGTAGACCCATCATCATGGAGCCATCATCATCGCCTCAACGTAGACCCATCATCATGGACCCATCATCGTCGACTCAACATAGACCCATCATCATTGCCTCAACATAGACCCATCACCGTAGACCCATCATCACCGACCCATCGTAGACCCATCACCATGGACCCATCATCACCGACCCATCGTAGACCCATCATCATGGACCCATCATCATCGACTCAATGTAGGCCCATCATCATCGACTCAACGTAGACCCATCATCATGGAGCCATCATCATTGACTCATCATGGACCCATCATCATGGACTCATCATCATCGCCTCAACGTAGACCCATCATCACCGACCCATCGTAAACCCATCACCAACCCATCATCATCGACTCAACGTAGACCCATCATCATCGCCTCAACGTAGACCCATCATCATGGACCCATCATCATTGCCTCAACGTAGACCCATCATCATCGACTCAACGTAGACCCATCATGATCTACCCATTGTAGACCCATCATCATCGACTCAACATGGACCTATCATCATTGCCTCAACGTAGACCCATCATCATGGACCCATCATCACTGACCCATCGTAGACCCATCACCATAGACCCATCATCACCGACCCATCGTAGACCCATCACCATGGACCCATCATCACCGACCCATTGTAGACCCACCATCATGGACCCATCATCATCGACTCAACGTAGGCCCATCATCATCGACTCAACGTAGGCCCATCATCATCAACTCAACGTAGACCCATCATCATGGAGCCATCATCATTGACTCATCATGGACCCATCATCATGGACTCAACACAGACCCATCATCATCGACTCAATGTAGACCCATTATCATCGACTCAACGTAGACCCATCATCATCGACTCAACGTAGACCCATCATCATGGACCCATCATCATCGCCTCAATGTAGACCCATCATCGACTCAACGTAGACCCATCATCATGAAGCCATCATCATCACCTCAACGTAGACCCATCATCATGGACACATCATCGTTGACTCAACGTAAACCCATCATCATCGACTCAATGCAGACCCATCATCATCGAGTCAACGTAGACCTATCATCATTGACTCAACGTAGACCCATCATCATGGACCCATCATCATCGACTCAACGTAGACCCATCATCATCGACTCAACGTAGACCCATCATCATGGACCCATCATCATCGACTCAACGTAGACCCATCATCCTCGACTTAACGTAGACCCATCATCACCGACCCATCGTAAACCCATCATCACCGACCCATCATCATCGACTCAACGTAGACCCATCATCATCGATTCAACGTAGACCCATCATCATCGACTCAACGTAGACCCATCATCATGGACCCATCATCATCGCCTCAACACAGACCCATCATCATGGACCCATCATCACCGACCCATCGTAGACCCATCATCATCGACTCAACGCAGACCCATCATCACTGACCCATTGTAGACCGATCATCATTGCCTCAACGTAGACCCATCACCATAGACCCACCATCACCGACCCATCGTAGCC
Source organism: Pezoporus occidentalis (assembly GCF_034315485.1). NCBI lineage: Eukaryota > Metazoa > Chordata > Aves > Psittaciformes > Psittacidae > Pezoporus > Pezoporus occidentalis. Next base: position 15,214 of record NW_026915918.1, read on the forward strand.
CCATCACCACCGAACCCTCACGACCCCAACCCCCTCCGTCTTCCCCAACCCCCTCCCCACCTCCTCCCCCCAACTCCCCTTTCCCATTGGCCGCCTCGGGCTCCTCCCACGCCCTTATAAGGCCATGCTACCTGCTTGGTGGCCGCCAGGCGGCGCTGCAGCAGCTCGATGTGCTCCTCGCCCGCCCGCAGCCGCCTCAGCGCCTCCTCGTCCGCCAGCTTCTTGCTCTCGCGCCGCTCGCGCTCCTCCAGCTCCCGCGCCCGCGCCCGCAGCTCCTCCGCCTGCCGTGACGTCACGTCGTGACGTCAGCCGTGACGTCATGGCCACCGGAAGGAAGGGGGTGGGGGGGGGTGATGGGGGTTGTGGGGGGGGTTAGAGTGTGTTAGCGTGTGTTAGTATGTACTAATGTGTTAGTATGTACTAATGTGTTAGTATGTACTAATGTGTTGGTGTGTATTAATGTGTTGGCGTGTATTAATGTGTTGGCATGTATTAATGCGTTGGCATGTATTAACGTGTTGGCATGTATTAACGTGTTGGCATGTATTAATGTGTTGGCATGTATTAATGTGTTGGCATGTATTAACGCGTTGGCATGTATTAAAGCATGCTAGCATGTGTTAGCATGTTTGCATGTGTTAGCATTCATTAATGTGTTAGCATGTATTAATGTGTTGCATGTATTAACGCGTTGGCATGTATTAATGTGTTGGCATGTATTAAAGCATGTTAGCATGTATTAATGTGTTCGCGTGTATTCATGCGTTGGCATGTATTAAAGCATGTTAGCTTGTGTTAACATGTATTAATGTGTTGGCATGTATTAAAGCATGTTAGCGTGTGTTAGCATGTATTAATGTGTTGGCGTGTATTAATGCGTTGGTGTGTATTAATGTGTTGGCATGTATTAAAGCATGTTAGCGTGTATTACAGCATGTTAGCATGTGTTAGAACGTACAAATGCATTAGCATGTAGTAAAGCATATAAGCTTGTGCTATGTATTAATGTGTTGGCGTGTATTCATGCGTAGGTGTGTATTAATGTGTTGGCATGTATTCATGCGTTGGCATGTATTAATGTGTTAGCGTGTGTTAGTATGTATTAATGTGCTAGTGTGTGTTAGCATGCATTAATGTGTTAGCGTGTGTTAGTATGCATTAATGTGCTGGTGTGTGTTAGCATGCATTAATGTGTTTGTGTTAGTGTGTATTAATGTATTAGTGTGTATTAGCGTGTATTAATGCGTTAGCGTGTGTTAGCATGTATTAACGTGTTGGCATGTATTAATGTGTTGGCGTGTATTAAAGCACATCCGCGTGTGCTAGCATGTATTAATATGATAGCATGTATTAATGCATTAGCATGTATTAATGTGTTAGCATCTATTAATGTGTTGTCATGTATTAAGGTGTTGGCATGTATTATTAATGCGTTGTCATGTATTAACGTGTTAGCATGTATTATTAATATGATTGCATGTATTAATGTGTTGGCATGTATAAATGCGCTATTATGTATTAATGCATCGGCGTGTATTAATGTGTTAGCATGTATTAATGCATTAGCATGTATTAAAACATATTAGCCTGTGTTAGCATGTTACCATGTGTTAGCATGTATTAAAGCATGTTAGCGTGTATTAATGTGTTACCATGCATTAAAGTGTGTTAGCATGCAGTAACGTGTGTTGTGTTCATGTGTGTGTTAATACATTAGTATTTAACGAGTTAGCGTGTAACGTGTTAGCACATGTAACATGCATTAGCATGTATTAATGCGTTAGCATGTATTAAAGCGTGTAAGCATGCGGTAACGTGTGTTAGCGTGTATTAATGTGTGCGTGTGCTAATGCTAGCATGTGTTAATATTACTGTGTTAGCATGTGTTAAGGTGTGCTAGCATGCGTTAACATGTACTAGCATGTTTTAACATGTCCTAGCATGTGTTAACATGTGCTAGCGTGTTAAAATGTGCTAGCGTGTGTTAACATGTGCTCGTGTGTTAACGTGTGTTAACATATGCTAACATGTGTTAACATGTGCTAGCATGTGTAAACATATACTAGCGTGTGTTGACATGTGCTAGAGTGTGTTAACACGTGCTAGCATGTTAATGTGTGCTAGCGTGTTAACATGTTTGAATGTGTTAACATGTGCTAGTGTGTGTTAACGTGTGCTAGCGTGCATTAACGTGTCCTAGCATGTTAACGTGTGCTAGCATGTTAACGTGTGCTAGCGTGTAAACATGTTAGAATGTGTTAACATGTGCTAGCGTGTGTTAACGTGTGCTAGCGTGCATTAGCGTGTGTTAACATGTTAGCATGTGTTAACGTGTGCTACCCTGTTAACATATGCTAGTGTGTGTTAACATATGCTCGTGTGTGTTAACGTGCTCGCGTGTTAACGTGCTCGCGTGTGTTAACGTGTGCTCACGTGTGTTAACATGTGCTAGCGTGTGTTAATATGTGCTAGTGTGTGTTAACATGTGCTAACGCATGGAACACGTTAGCGTGCCTAACATGTGTTACCACAGATTAAAGCGTGTTAGCGCACATTAACACGTGTTAACATGTGTTAACACGCGCTAACATGTATTAACACGCGTTAACACGGGTGGACACGCGTAACACTTAACGCTTGTTCACACGCATTCACGCGGATTTAAGGCACGCCCACGGGGAGTCACGCGTGTTCCCGTGTGCTTAGCGTGTGTTAACATGTGCTCATGTGCGTTAACGTGTGCTAGCGTGTGTTAACATGTGCTAGCGTGTGTTAACATGTGCAAGCGTGTTAACGTGTGTGTTAACATGTGCTAGCGTGTGTTAACGCGTGCTAGCATGTGTTAACATGTGCTAGCGTGTGTTAATATGGGCTAGCATGTGTTAACATGTGCTCATGTGTGTTAACATACGCTAGCACGTGGAACATGTTAGCGCGCCTAACACGCGTTACCACAGATTAAAGCGTGTTAGCGCGCGTTAACACGTGTTAACACGCGTTAACATGTATTAACACGCGTTAACACGGGTGGACACGCGTAACACATAACGCCTGTTCACACGCATTCACGCGGATTTAAGGCACGCCCACGGGGAGTCACGCGTGTTCCCGTGTGCTTAGCGTGCGCACACGCGTGTTCACGCGTGTCGGGGCCCCACCTCGGCCTTGCTCTTCCTCTCGGCCGCCATCAGCTGCACTTTGTCCCTCTGCTCCTTGGGCGCTGACTTGTACATGTCCAGGAGCAGCTTCATCTCCTTCTGGCTCTCCTGCGCCTTCCTGCGCCCCATAGAGACCCATGGAGAGCCATAGGGACCCATAGAGAGCCCATAGAGACCCCATAGAGACCCATAGAGACCCATAGAGACCCCATAGAGACCCCATAGAGAAACATAGAGACCCATAGAGACCCCACAGGGACCCATAGAGTCCCATAGAGACTCCATAGAGAGCCACAGAGAGCCATAGAGACCCATAGGGACCCACAGAAACCCATAGAGAACCATAGAGACCCCATAGGGACCCATACAGACTCCACAGAGACCCATGGAGACCACATAGAGACCCATAGAGACTTCATAAACACCCCATAGAGACCCCACAGAGACCCCATAGAGATGCATAGAGACCCATAGAGACTCCATACACACCCCATAGAGACCCCATAGAGACCCATAGAGACCTCATAGAGAGCCATAGACACCCACAGAGACCCCATAAACACCCCAGAGAGACAGAGAGCCCACAGAGACCCCATAGAGACCCCTAGAGACCCATAGAGACCCCACAGAGACCCCATAGAGACCCCTAGAGACCCATAGAGACCCCATAGAGACCCATAGAGACTCCATACACACCCTATAGAGACCCAGAGACTCCATAGAAACCCCACAGTCTCATAGAGACCCCATAGAGCCCCACAGACCCCCATAGATACCCCATAGTGCACCAGACACCCATAGCCCCCCCCGAGCACCATAGATACCCCATAGCACTCCCACAGACCCTCCACAGACCCCAACAGCCCCCCATAGCCCCCCATAGATACCCCATAGACCTCCCATAGGCACCCCACGGACCCCCCATAGCCCTCCCAGATACCCATAGCACCCTATAGACACCCTATAGACCCCCACAGACACCCCATAGACCCCAATAGCCCCCCATAGACACCCATAGACCCCCATAGCTACCCCATAAATACCCCATAGCCCGCCCACAGACCCCAATAGCCCCCCATAGCCATCCCATAGACACCCACAGAAAATCCATAGCACCCCATAGACACCCACAGACACCCCATAGACCCCCCCATAGCCCTCCCAGACACCCAAATCACCCTATAGACACCCCATAGTCCCCCATAGACACCCCATAGATCCCCATAGCTTCCCCACAGACACCCCATAGACCCCCACAGCCCCCCATAGACCCCCATAAACACCCATAGACACCCCATAGACGCCCATAGCGCCCCATAGACACCCATAGCCCCCCCAAACCACCCCATAAACCCCCCACAGCCCCCCATAGACACACCATAGACACCCATACACACCCCATAGATCCCCATAGCTTCCCCACATACACCCCATAGACACCCCACAGCCCCCCATACACACCCCATAGATCCCCATAGCTTCCCCACATACACCCCATAGACCCCCATAGCCCCCCCACAGACACCCCATAGACCCCCACAGCCCCCCATAGACCCCCATAAACACCCATAGACACCCATAGCCCCCCATAGACACCCATAGCCCCCCCAAACCACCCCATAGACCCCCCATAGACACCCCATAGACACCCATAGACCCCCCATAACGTCCCATAGACCCCCACAGACACCCTACAGACCCCCATAGCCCCCCCATAGACCCCCATAGCCCCCCCATAGGGCCCCCATATACCCCCATAGCCCCCCCATAGCACCCCATAGACACCCCATAGCCCCCCATAGACAGCCCATATCCCCCCCATAGCCCCCCATAGACACCCCATAGCCCCCCATAGACACCCCATAGCCCCCATAGCACCCCATAAACCCCCCATAGCCCCCATAGACACCCCATAGATCCCCATAGCCCCCCCTTAGCACCCCATAAACCCCCCACAGCCCCCCATAGACACCCCATAGACACCCCAGAGACCCCCCATAGACACCCATAGACCCCCACAGATACCCCATAGACCCCCCACAGCCCCCCATAGACACCGCATAGACGCCCATAGTGCCCCGTAGACCCCCATAGGCCCCCCATAGCACCCCCATAGACTCCCATAGGCCCCCCATAGACTCCCATAGCCCCCCCATAGACCCCCCCATAGCACCCCATAGCCCCCCCCCCCCATCCTCACTTGAGCTCCCCCCGCAGTTGCTTGAGCAGCTCCGAATCCTTCTTCTTGGCCTCCTCGGGGGTGGGGGCGGGGCCTCCCCCTCCCCCCGCCCCTCCCCCTCCCCCCTTGGCCCTCGGCCTCTCCCGGGAAGCTCCGGGCCGGGATTGGGAGGAGGAGGGGGGAGGAGGGGGGAGGGGCCCGGGGAGGATGGGAACGGGGGGGGGAGGGGGCAGGGGGGGTTCCTTGGCGCGGGGTGGGGGAGGGGTGGCGGGGGCGGGGCTCGCGAGCTCCTCCTCCTCCCCCCCACCCCCCCACCCCGCCGAGGGGGCGGGGCCGCCGCCTCCTCCCGCTTGGGCTCCGGGGCCACGCCCCCTCCGTCCTCCTCCTTCAAAGGGGCGGGGCCCGGAAGGGGGGGAGGGGCGGGGGCAGCAGCAGCCCCCGAGGCGGGGGGAGGGGCGGAGGTGGGGGGGGGCTCGTCCTGGGAAGAAGGGGTGGAGGGGGTGGGGGTGGGGGGAGGGGTGGGCGGGGGAGGAGGGGGAGGGGCGATGGGGGAAGGGGGAGGGGCGCCGGTGGCCTGAAGGCGGAGCTAAAGGAGAAAGGGGGGGGGGGGGTGGCGTCAATGATGGCGTTGCCCCTTTAAGAGACGGGACCACACCCCCTTGTAGCCCCGCCCACAACGAGGCCCTTTTAAGGATCCCTCTGTGGGCCCACAGGCCTTCGTTCACGCCCATTGCCCTTTTAAGGCCAGGCAAACCCATTGGTGGGGAGAGGGGACCGCCTCTCCCCCCTTAAAAGGGCAACAGCCAATCAAAGGAGGGCACGCCCCGCCCATTCACCAATGCTGGCCACGCCCCCTCTTAGCTTACCCCCGCCTCTTAAAGGGGCTACACCCCTTTGTGGGTGGAACCCACATACACCCCCCCTTAAAAGGGCTATACATCTTTATGGGTGGGACCCACCATTATACCCATAACCTCGTAGTACACCCATAGCCCCCTTAAAGGGGCCACACACTGCTAGGGGTGGGCCCCACAAGTGTCCCAGTGCTTTCCCTTAAAGGGGCAATACATCCTAGTGGATGGGAGCCACTAACAGACCCACACCTCAGCTCCTTAAAGGGGTCACACACTGCTAGGGGTGGTCCCCACCAGTGTACCCATTCTCAGTCCTTTAAAGGGGCAATGCCACACATGCCCTTAAAGTGCAACGCCGTCCATGCCCTTAAAGGGGCAACACCACTCATGCTCTTAAAGGGGCAACAGCACCCATTCCCTTAAAAGGACATCACCACCCAATCCCTTAAAGGGGCAACGCCACCCATTCCCTTAAAAGGGCGCCTCCCATTGCCTTATAAGGGCAACACTGCCCATTACCTTAAAGGGGAACAGCACCCATTCTATTAAAGGGGCAATGCCACCCATTCTATTAAAGTGGCAACGCCACCCATTCTCTTAAAGGGGCAATGCCACCTATTCTATTAAAGGGGCAACGCCACCCAGTCTCTTAAAGGGGTGCCACCCATTCTCTTAAAGGGACAACACCACCCATGCCCTTAAAGGGGCAATACCACCCATTGACTTGGAAGGGGTAACGCCACCCATTCTCTTAAAGGGGCAACACCACCCATGCCCTTAAAGAGGCAACACCACCCATAAAGGGGCAACGTCACCCATTCTCTTAAAGGGGCAACGCCACCCATTCTCTTAAAGGGGCAATGCCACCCATGCCCTCAAAGAGGCAACACCACCCATAAAGGTGCAACGCCACCCATTCTCTTAAAGGGGCAACACCACCCATAAAGGTGCAACGCCACCCATTCTCTTAAAGGGGCAACACCACCCATGCCCTTAAAGAGGCAACACCACCCCGAAGCTCCTCCCACCTTGTTGATCTCGGCCTGCACCTCCCGCAGCTTCCTCTTGTAGCGCTGGACGTCGCCCTTGAGCTGGTGGTTGTGGTTCTGGAGGCTGCTGATGAGGTGGCGCATCTCCCTATTGATGGGGCCTGGGGGGGGGACGGGGACAGCGGGGTTATGGGGGGCTCTATGGGTCCCTGTGGGGCTCTATGGGGTTTCTATGGGGTCTCTATGGGGTTTCTATGGCTCTTTAAGGGACTCTGGGTCTCTATGGTTGCTATAGTCCCTATAGGTTGCTAAGGGTCTCCATGGTTTCAATGAGTTTTATGGTTTCTATGGGTCTCTATGGGTCACTATGGCGCTCAATGGGTCCCCATGTGTCTCTATGGTCTCTCTGATGCTCTATGGTGTCTATGGTTCTCAATAAGTCTCTACAGTCACTATGGGTCCCAATGGGTCTCTATGGCTGTCAATGGGTCTCTATGGGTCCCTATGGGTCTCAATGGGACTTTATGGTTTCTATGGCTCTCAGTGGGTCCCTATGGTCTCTATGGGTCCCTATGCCTCTCAAGGAGTCCCTATGGCTCTCAATGGGTCTCTATGGTTTCAATGGATCCCTGTGGGTCTCAATAGGTCCCTATGGTCTCAATGGGTCCCTACGGTCTCAATGGGCCCCTATGGATCCCTATGGGTCTCGACGGGTCCCTATGGCTCTCTATGGGTCCCTATGGCTTTCAATGGCTTCCTACGACTCTCAATAGAGTCTCCATGGGTCCCTATGGGTCTCCCTATGGGTCCGGATGTGGGTCGCTCACCAGCCTGCTCGTTGGCGGCCAGGTTCTGCTCGAACTCGATGCGCAGCATCTCGTACTCCTTGCGCACCTGGGCCAGGGTGTCCTCCAATTGGATGACCTCGGTGCGTAGGCGCTTCTGCACCCCCAGCTCGTCGCTCTGGGGCACGGGGTTGGGGGGACACACACATCGATGTGAGATGTGGGGGGGACACCCACCCCCCCAATGGGCACCCAATGGGTATCAATGGCACCCAACGGACTCAATGGGCACCAATCGACTCAATGGGACCCAATGGGCACCCAATGGACTCAATAGACCCAATGGGCAATAATAGACTCAATGGGCACCAACAGACTCAATGGGACCCCAATGGGCGCCCAATGGGCACCAATCGACTCAATGGGCACCCAATGGGCACCAATCGACTCAATGGGAACTCAATGGGCACCCAATGGACTCAATGGACCCAATGGGCACCAATAGACTCAATGGGCATCAACGGACACCCAATGGTCACCAATGGCACCCAATGGGCACCAATCGACTCAATGGGCACCAATGGGCACCCAATGGACTCAATGGACCCAATGGGCACCAATCGACTCAATGGGCATCAATGGGCACCCAATGGGCACCAATCGACTCAATGGGACCCCAATGGGCGCCCAATGGACTCAAATGGACCCAATGGGCACCAATCGACTCAATGGGCACCAATGGGCACCCAATGGGCACCAATCGACTCAATGGGAACTCAATGGGCACCCAATGGACTCAATGGACCCAATGGGCACCAATAGACTCAATGGGCATCAACGGACACCCAATGGGCACCAATCGACTCAATGGGAACTCAATGGACTCAATAGACCCAATGGGCACCAATCGACTCAATGGGCATCAATGGGCACCCAATGGTCACCCAATGGGTATCAATGGCACCCAACGGACTCAATGGGCACCAATCGACTCAATGGGCAGCAATGGGCACCCAATGAACTCAATAGACCCAATGGGCACCAATCGACTCAATGGGCATCAATGGGCACCCATTGGGCACCAATCAACTCAATGGGCACCAATGGGCACCCAATGGGCACCAATGGCACCCAATGGGCACCAATCGACTCAATGGGCATCAATGGGCACCCAATGGGCACCAATCGACTCAATGGGCAGCAATGGGCACCCAATGGGCACCAATCGACTCAATGGGACCCCAATGGGCACCCAATGGACTCAATAGACCCAATGGGCACCAATCGACTCAATGGGCATCAATGGGCACCCAATGGGCACCAATGGCACCCAATGGGCACCAATCGACTCAATGGGCACCCAATGGGCACCAATCGACTCAATGGGCAGCAATGGGCACCCAATGGGCACCAATCGACTCAATGGGACCCCAATGGGCACCCAATGGACTCAATAGACCCAATGGGCACCAATCGACTCAATGGGCATCCATGGACACCCATTGGGCACCAATCGAGTCAATGGGCACCAATGGGCACCCAATCGGCACCAATCGATTCAATGGGCATCAATGGGCACCCAATGGGCACCAATCGACTCAATGGGCATCAATGGGCACCCAATGGGGAACAATCGAGTCAATGGGCATCAATGGACATCCAATGGGCAACAATCAACTCAATGGGCACCAATGGGCACCAATGGGCACCAATCGACTCAATGGGACCCCACTGGGCACCCAATGGGCACCAATTGACTCAATGAGCATCAATGGGCACCCAATGGGCACCAACGGCCCCCAATGGACTCAACGGCCCCCAAGAGACTCAATGCCCCCCTAATGGACTCCACGACCCCCAACGGACTCAATGGCCCCCAGTGGCCCCCAATGGCCCCCAACGGCCCCAATGGACACAAAAGGCCCCCGATGGACCCAAGAGGACCCCAATGGTCACTAATGGGCTCCATGGACTCAATGGCTCCCAGTGGACGCAACGACCCCCCAACAGACTCAATGACCCCCCAACCAACTCAATGGTCCCCAATGGTCCCCAACAGACTCAACGCCCCCCCAATGGACTCAATGGGCCCCAAACGGACTCAACACCCCCCCAACGGCCTCAACAGCCCCCCAGCGGCACCCACCTCCATGTGCTCGATGTGGCGGAGGTGGCTGTTCTTGGTGGTGAGGAGGAGAGCGCGGGCCTCGTCCAGCTGGGTCTTCACCTGCAGGCTCTCGTGGTAGAGCAGCGAGAACTGGGACTGGAGCACCTTGTACTCCAACGTCTCCTTGACGGCCTCCTCGGGCAGCGAGCGCAGCGCCACCTGCGGGACGGGAGGGGACACGCGTGCGACACGCGTACGACATGCGTGCGACACGCATGGGACACGTAAGTTACGTGTACCTGCGCACGTACGGGGTGCGTGGCCGTGGGTGGTCATAGGTGTTGCGTGTTCATACGTGTTGCATGTTCATACATATGTGTGTTATACGCGTGTTCATGTGTTACGCATCATGTGTTACACGCGTGCTCATATGCATGTTATATGAGTAACCGATGTGTTAACGTGCGTTCGCGGTACGTATGTTACGGATGCGTTACATGCATCCTCGTGTTGCATATATGTATTTATATGTAGTGCATGTTACATGCATGTAACGCGTTACATTTCACCTGCGCGTTCCTACGTGTTACGGGTGTGCGCATGTGAGGCGTGTTCATACGTGTTTGTGTTACTCACGTGTTCATGTGTTACGCATCAAGTGTTACACATGTTACGCGTGCTTACATGCATGCTATATGATTTACCGATGTGTTAACATGTCCTCACGTGTTACATACATGTGTGTTCATATGTATTACATGTTACATACATGTAATGCATTACATTTTACCTGCGCTTTCCTACATGTTACAGGTGTGCGTATGTGAGGCATGCTCATACGTGTTCGATGTTCATACATGTGTGTGTTACACGCGTGTTCATGTGTTACGCGTCGCGTGTTACACATTACACGCGTGCTCATACGCATGAGTTACCGATGTGTTAACATGTGTTCGTGTTACGTGTTACAGATGTTACATGTGTCATTGTGCACTGCATACATGGATATTCATATGTATTACATGTTACATGCGTGTAACACGTTACATTTTACCTGCGTGTTCATACGTGTTGCATGTTCATACATGTTTTTGTGTTACACGTGTGTTCATATATGTCACATGCATGTTACGCATCGCATGTTTCCGATGTTGCATGTGGGCTCATATGTATGACATGTTACATGCATTACAGACGTGTTAAGGTGTGTTTGTATTATGTATGTTATAGGCGTGTTATATGTGTCCCTATGTGTTCCATACATGTGTGCTCATATGTATTACGTTACATACATGTAACGCGTTACATTTCACCTGCGCGTTCCTACGTGTTACAGGTGTGCGCATGTGAGGCGTGTTCATACGTGTGTTACATGCGTGTTCATGTGTTACGCATCATGTGTTACACACGCGCTCATATGCATGGTATATGAGTTACCGATGTGTTAACGCGTGTTCGTGTTACGTATGTTACAGATGCGTTACATGCATCCTCGTGTTGCATGCGTGTATTCATGTGTAGTGCATGTTACATGCATGTAACGCGTTACATTTCACCTGCGCGTTCCTACGTGTTACGGGTGTGCGTAGGTGAGGCGTGTTCATACGTGTTTGTGTTACTCACGTGTTCATGTGTTACGCATCACGTGTTACACGTTACACGCGTGCTTACATGCATGCTATATGATTTACCGATGTGTTAACATGTCCTCACGTGTTACATACATGTGTGTTCATATGTATTACATGTTACATGCGTGTAACGCGTTACATTTCACCTGCGCGTTCCTACGTGTTACGGGTGTGCGTATGTGAAGCATGTTCATATGTGTTGCATGTTCATACATGTGTGTTACACGCGTGTTCAGGTGTCACGCGTCGCGTGTTACACATTACACGCGTGCTCATACGCATGAGTTACCGATGTGTTAACGTGTGTTCGTGTTACGTGTTACAGATGTTACATGTCATCGTGCATTGCATACATGTGTATTCATATGTATTACATGTTACATGCGTGTAACACGTTACATTTTACCTGAGTGTTCATACGTGTTGCATGTTCATACATGTTTTTGTGTTACACGTGTGTTCATACATGTCACATGCATGTTACGCATCGCATGTTACCGATGTTGCATGTGGGCTCATATGTATTACATGTTACATGCGTTACAGACGTGTTAACATGCATTCGTGTTACATGGTACAGAGGTGTTATATGTGCCCCCATGTGTTGCACACACGTGTGTTCATATGTATTACATGTTACATACATGTAACGTATTACATTTCACCTGCGCGTTCCTACGTGTTACGGGTGTGTGTAGGTGAGGCGTGTTCATACATGTTGCATGTTCATACGTGTTTGTGTTACACACGTGATCATGTGTTACGCATCACGTGCTACACATCTGCCCCCATCACCCCCATCATCCCCATTACCTCACTGACCCCCATTGCCCCCATCACCCCATTGCCCCCATCACCCCCATTACCCCCATCACCCCATTGACCCCCATCACCCCATTGACCCCCATCACCCCCATTACCCCCATCACCCCATTGACCCCCATCACCCCCATTACCCCATTGACCCCCATTACCCCCATCACCCCATCACCCCCATCGCCCCCATTACCCCATTACCCCATTGACCCCCATCACCCCATCACCTCCATTACCCCATCACCTCCATTACCCCCATCACCCCCATTACCCCCATCACCCCCATCACCCCATTGCCCCCCATCACCCCATTGCCCCCCATCACCCCATTGCCCCCCATTACCCCATCACCCCATTGACCCCCATTACCCCATCACCCCCATTACCCCATCACCCCCATTACCCCATTGACCCCCATTACCCCCATCACCCCCATCACCCCATTGCCCCCATCACCCCCATTACCCCATCACCCCACTGCCCCCCATATCCCCCCCCCACCATCACATTACCTTGAGGCGCTCGTGCCCCCTCACGGCCTGCTGCAGCTCCTGCTGCAGCTTCTCCAGCTCGGCCATGCGGCTGTTGGCCAGCTCCTGGTTCCCCTCCAGCTCCGCGTTCAGCATCTCAAACTGCCCCATAACCAGGGGGTCACCCCATAGCACTGACCCCCATTGCCCTCCCATTACCCCCCACTGCCCCCCATAACCCCCCATTGCCCCCCATTACCCCCCATTGCCCCCCATAACCCCCCATTGCCCCCCATTGCCCCCCCATTGCCCCCCCATTGCCCCCCATTACACCCATTGCCCCCCATTGCCCCCCTCCCACCCAGCCCCATAGAGTCCCCCCCCATACCTTTTGCATGCTGAGGGTGATTTGTCCCCCCTGGAAGCCTCCGGAGCTGGCAGAGCCGTAGGAGCCGGAGGTCAGCTGGGGACAATGGGGAGATGGGGGTCAATGGGGGGCAAGGGGGTTAATGGGGGTAATGGGGTTAATGGGGGTAATGGGGGTAATGAGGGGAATGGGGTAATGGGGGGTAAGGGGGTCAATGGGGGGCAAGGGGGTTAATGGGGAGCAAGGGGGTTAATGGGGGTAATGGGGTTAATGGGGTTAATGAGGGGAATGGGGTAATGGGGGGTAAGGGATTCAATGGGGAGCAATGGGGGTCAATGGGGGGGAATGGGGTCAATGGGGGTAATGGGGGAAATGGGGTCAATGGGGGTCAATGGGGGGGAATGGGGTCAATGGGGATCAATGGGGGTCAATGGGGGTAATGGGGGGCAATGGGGTCAATGGGGAGCAAGGGGGTTAATGGGGGTAATGGGGTTAATGAGGGGAATGGGGTAATGGGGGGTAAGGGATTCAATGGGGAGCAATGGGGGCAACGGGGGTCAATGGGGGGGAATGGGGTCAATGGGGATCAATGGGGGCAATGGGAATAATGGGGGGCAATGGGGTCAATGGGGAGCAATAGGGGCAATGGGCAACACAATGGTTGCTATGGCAACGCAATGGATGCTATGGGGATGCAATGGTTGCTATGGGGATGCAACGGTTGCTATGGGGACGCAATGGATGCTATGGGGACGCAATGGTTGCTATGGGGACGCAATGCGTGCTATGGGGACGCAATGGTTGCTATGGGGACGCAATGGATGCTATGGGGATGCAATGGTTGCTATGGGGACGCAATGGTTGCTATGGGGACGCAATGGTTGCTATGGGGATGCAATGGATGCTATGGGGATGCAATGGGTGCTATGGGGACACAACAGTTGCCATGGCGAAGCAATGGTTGTTATGGAGTCACGATGGTTGCTATGACAACACCATGGATGCTATGGTGAGGCAATGGTTATTATGGGGACGCAACGGTTGCTATGGGGACGCAATGGATGCTATGGGGATGCAATGGATGCCATGGGGATGCAATTGTTGCTATGGCAACACAATGGATTGGATGCTGATGCAATGGCTGCTATGGTAACACTATGGTTGCTATGGGGATGCAATGGTGGCTATAGTGATGCAACGGATGCTATAGGGATGCAACGGTTGCTATGGTGATGCAATGGTTGCTATGGTAACACAACGGATGCTACGGTGATGAGACAGTGGCTATGGCAACGCAATGGATGCTATAGGGATGCAATGCTTGCTATGGGGCCGCAATGGATGCTATGGGGACGCAATGGATGCTATGGGGATGCAATGCTTGCTATGGGGCCGCAATGGATGCTATAGGGATGCAATGGATGCTATGGGGCCGCAATGGATGCTATGGGGATGCAATGCTTGCTTTGGTGATGCAATGGATGCTACGGTGATACAACGGTTGCTATGGCAACGCAATGGATGCTATAGGGATGCAATGGTTGCTATGGTGATACAACGGTTGCTATGGCAACGCAATGGATGCTATAGGGATGCAATGCTTGCTATGGGGCCTCAAAGGCTGCTACGGGGAGCCAACGCTTGCTATGGGGCCGCAATGGGGCCAGGCTTTACCTGCTCCAGGGCCTCGGCCAGGCGTCGGTCGAGGCGGCCCTCACGCTTGCGTAGCTTGGCGCTGTCCCACTGCAGCCCCTCCAGCGTCGTCCCCATCTCCAGCACCTTGGTCTCGGCCGACGTGGCCTTGTCCTGGAGCTCAGCCAGCTGGGGGAAAGCAGGGGGACAGCATGGGGATACCCATAGGGATACCCATAGGGATAGCATGGGGATACCCATAGGGATACCATGGGGACAGCATGGGGATACCCATAGGGATACCCATAGGGATACCATGGGGACAGCATGGGGATACCCATAGGGATACCCATAGGGATACCATGGGGACAGCATGGGGATACCCATAGGGATACCCATAGGGAAACCATGGGGATAGCATGGGGATACCCATACGGATACCCATAGGGATACCATGGGGACAGCATGGGGATACCCATAGGGATACCCATAGGGATACCATGGGGATAGCATGGGGATACCCATAGGGGTACCATGGGGATACCATGGGGATACCATGGGGACAGCATGGGGATACCATGGGGATACCATGGGGATACCCATAGGGATACCATGGGGATACCATGGGGATACCATGGGGATACCCATAGGGAAACCATGGGGACACCATGGGGATACCCATAGGGATACCATGGGGATACCATGGGGACAGCATGGGGATACCCATAGGGAAACCATGGGGATAGCATGGGGACAGCATGGGGATACCCATAGGGAAACCATGGGGATAGCATGGGGATACCCATAGGGATACCATGGGGATACCATGGGGATACCCATAGGGAAACCATGAGGATACCATGGGGACAGCATGGGGATAGCATGGGGATACCATGGGGATACCCATAGGGATATTCATAAGGATACCATGGGGATACACATAGGGATACCCATAGGGAAACCATGGGGATACCATGGGGACACCATGGGGATACCCAAAGGGATACCATGGGGATACTATGGGGATACCCATAGGGAAACCATAGGGACAGCATGGGGATACCATGGGGACAGCATGGGGATACCATGGGGATACCCATAGGGATACCATGGGGATACCCAAAGGGATACCATGGGGATACTATGGGGATACCCATAGGGAAACCATAGGGACAGCATGGGGATACCATGGGGACAGCATGGGGATACCATGGGGATACCCATAGGGACAGCATGGTGATACCCATAGGGATACCATGGGGATACCCATAGGGATATCATGGGGATACCCATGGGGAAACCATGGGGATACCATGGAGACAGCATGGGGATAGTATGGGGATACCACGGGGATACCCATAGGGATACCCATAGAAATACCATGAGGATATCCATAGGGACACCATGGGGATACCCATAGGGATACCTTACCCATAGGGATACCCATAGGGACACCATAGGGATCCCCATAGAACTATCCATAAGGATACCATGGGGATACCCATAGGGATACCATAATGATACCCATAGGGATACCCATAGGGACACCATGGGGATACCACAGGGACACTTAGTGCCCCCATCATCCCCATTACCCCATCAAACCCATTGCCCCCCATTGAGCCCCACTGCCCCCCATTGAGCCCCATAGCCCCCCATTGAGCCCCATAGCCCCACACTGAGCCCCACTGCACCCCATTGAGCCCCATTGAGCCCCATTACCTCCAGGGACTCCCGGTGATGCTTCTCCTGCAGCTGCAGGGTCAGGTCCTGCAGCCTCCGGTGCTCCCGCAGCAGCTCCCGCAGCAGCGCCCGGCCTGGCTCTGGCAGCTCAGCTGGGGGGGGGGGGACAGCACCCATTGGTACCCAATGGCACCCAATAGTATCCCAATGGCACCCATTGGTACCCAATGGTATCCCAATGGCACCCATTGGTACCCAATGGCATCCAAAGGTATCCCAAAGGCACCCATTGGTACCCCAATGGCACCCAAAGGTATCCCAATGACACCCATTGATACCCAATGGGATCCTAATGGCACCCACAGGTACCCCAATGGCACCCAATAGTATCCCAATGACAACCATTGGTACCCAATGGGATCCTAATGGCACCCACTGGTACCCAATGGCACCCAAAGGTATCCCAATGACACCCATTGGTACCCAATGGGATCCTAATGGCACCCACAGGTACCCCAATGGCACCCAATAGTATCCCAATGACACCCATTGGTACCCAATGGTATCCCAATGGCACCCACTGGTATCCCAATGGCAGCCATTGGTACCCAATGGGATCCCAATGGCACCCATGGGTATCCAAAGGGATCTCAATGGCACCCAAATGTATCCCAATGACACCCACTGGTACCCAATGGTATCCCAATGGCACCCATTGGCACCTATTGGTATCCCAATGGCACCTATGGGAACCCTATGGTACCCCATTCCCTCCCATAACGGCATCCGATCCCATTCCCCCCCATGATAACCCCATTCCTCCCCATTCCCCCCCATAAAAACCCCATTCCCCCCCATAAAAACCCATAATAACCCCATTTCCCACCCATAACCCTATTACCCCCTATAATAACCCCATTCCCCCTCATAACAACCCCATTCCCCCCCATAACCGCATTCCCCCTCATTCCCCCCATTCTAACCCCATTCCCCCCATATTAACCCCATTCCCCCCCAATCCCACCCCATAATAACCCCATTCCCCCCCCAATCCAACCCCATAATCACCCCCCATTCCCCCCCATAACCCCCCATTCCCATCCCATAATAACCCCCCATTCCCCCCCCATTCCCCCCCATATCCATCCCATAATAACCCCCCATTCCCCCCCCATTCCCCCCCATTCCCATCCCATAATAACCCCCCATTCCCCCCCCATATCCATCCCATAATAACCCCCCATTCCCATCCCATAATAACCCCATTCCCCCCCCATTCCCCCCCATTCCCATCCCATAATAACCCCCCATTCCCCCCCCATTCCCATCCCATAATAACCCCCCATTCCCCCCCATATCCATCCCATAATAACCCCCCATTCCCATCCCATAATAACCCCCCATCCCCCCCCATATCCATCCCATAATAACCCCCCATTCCCCCCCCATTCCCCCCCATATCCATCCCATAATAACCCCCCATTCCCCCCCATGCCCAACCCATAATAGCCCCCCCCCCCCCCTCCCCGCTCTCACCGTTTCCCGCCAGGCGCCCCCCAGCGGCGCGCGCGCGCTCCTGGGCGCGGGCCAGCACGTGCACGAGGCGCGCCAGCGCCGCCCGAAGCCCCTCCCCTTGAGGCGGCCCCGCCCCCGACGCTGACGCAGGAGGCCCCGCCCCCTGGCGGCTGCTCAGCGCCAACAGGAAGGAGGCTGCCGAAGGAGGGGGGAGGGGAGCGGAGGAGCACGGCCATGGGTCTGGGTTGGGGGGGGGGAGGGGAAGAGAGTGAGGGATCACCCCCCCATTGGCACCCATTGATACCCATTGATACCCATTGGCACCCATTGATACCCATTGGCACCCATTGATACCCACTGACGCCCCATTGATACCCATTGACGCCCATTGATGCCCCATTGATACCCATTGCACCCCATTGGCACCCATTGATGCCCATTGACACCCATTGATACCCATTGACACCCATTGATACCCATTGCACCCCATTGATACCCATTGACACCCATTGATACCCATTGGCACCCATTGATGCCCACTGACGCCCATTGGCACCCATTGATACCCATTGACACCCATTGATACCCACTGACACCCACTGCACCCCATTGATAACCCATTGCACCCCATTGGCACCCACTGATGCCCATTGATACCCATTTACACCCCATTGACTCACATTGACACCCTTTGGCACCCACTGATACCCATTGATGCCCATTGACACCCATTGGCACCCATTGACACCCATTGATACCCATTGCACCCCATTGGCACCCATTGATACCCATTGACACCCATTGATACCCATTGACGCCCATTGATACCCATTGGCACCCATTGATACCCATTGGCACCCATTGACACCCATTGATACCCATTGCACCCCATTGGCACCCATTGATACCCATTGGCACCCATTGACGCCCATTGGCACCCATTGACACCCATTGACGCCCCATTGATACCCATTGGCACCCATTGACACCCATTGATACCCATTGGCACCCATTGATGCCCATTGGCACCCATTGACACCCATTGATACCCATTGGCACCCATTGATGCCCATTGATACCCATTGACACCCATTGATACCCATTGGCACCCATTGACGCCCATTGATACCCATTGGCACCCATTGATACCCATTGGCACCCATTGATACCCATTGCACCCCATTGGCACCCATTGATACCCATTGGCACCCATTGACGCCCATTGGCACCCACTGACACCCATTGACGCCCCATTGATACCCATTGGCACCCATTGACACCCATTGATACCCATTGGCACCCATTGACACCCATTGATACCCATTGGCACCCATTGACGCCCATTGATACCCATTGGCACCCATTGACACCCATTGGCACCCATTGACGCCCATTGATACCCACTGGCACCCATTGACACCCATTGATACCCATTGGCACCCATTGATGCCCATTGTCACCCATTGACACCCATTGATACCCATTGATACCCATTGCACCCCACTGACGCCCATTGATACCCATTGACACCCATTGATGCCCATTGACACCCATTGACACCCACTGACGCCCATTGACACCCATTGGCACCCATTGATGCCCATTGACACCCATTGATACCCATTGGCACCCAGTGATACCCATTGACACCCATTGATACCCACTGACACACATTGGCACCCATTGATACCCATTGATACCCATTGGCACCCATTGATGCCCACTGACACCCATTGATACCCATTGGCACCCAGTGATACCCACTGACACCCATTGATACCCACTGACACACATTGGCACCCACTGATACCCATTGATACCCATTGGCACCCATTGATACCCATTGACGCCCATTGCACCCCATTGGCACCCATTGACACCCATTGATATCCATTGATACCCATTGGCACCCATTGATACCCATTGATACCCATTGATGCCCATTGATACCCACTGACACACATTGACACTCATCGATACCCATTGACACCCATCGATACCCATTGACGCCCATTGATGCCCATTGACGCCCATTGATACCCATTGACACCCATTCATACCCATTGACGCCCATTGACCCCCACTGACACCCATTGACACCCATTGATATCCATTGATACCCATTGGCACCCATTGATACCCATTGATGCCCATTGATACCCACTGATGCCCATTGACACCCATTGGCACCCATTGATGCCCATTGACACCCATTGATACCCATTGGTACCCATTGACGCCCATTGGCACCCATTGACACCCCATTGATACCCATTGCACCCCATTGGCACCCATTGATACCCATTGCACCCCATTGGCACCCATTGATGCCCATTGACACCCACTGCACCCCACTGATTCCCCATTGACCCCCATTACCACCCACTGACCCCCATTGACCCCCCATTGACCCACATTCCCCCCCACTGACCCCATTACCCCCCCATTGACCCCCATTGACCCCCATTACCCCATTGACCCCCATTACCACCCACTGACCCCCATTACCCCCCCATTGACCCCCATTCCCCCCACTGACCCCCATTCCCCCCCACTGACCCCCATTACCCCCACTGACCCCCATTACCCCCCATTGACCCCCATTCCCCCCCCATTGAGCCCCATTGACCCCCCCATTGCCCCTCCCCCCGCTCTCACCCCTCCTTTCAGGCCCCTCCCCCTCGCCGGGGGGGGGTTCGGACCCCTCGGGGTGGGGCTCGGGGGGGTCGGCGGGGGAGGGGCACGGGGGGGGCGCCCCTCCCCCCACCCCCTCGCAGCGGCGGAGCAGGGCCTGGACCTCGGCCTCGAGCTGCGGGAGAGGGGGAAATGGGGTGAAAACGGGGGGAAAATGGGGTGAAAACGGGGGAAAATGGGCAAATATGGGGTAAAAATGGGGTGAAAACGGGGGGGAAATGGGGTGAAAACAGGGGGAAAATGGGGGGAAATGGGGTGAAAACGGGGGGGAAATGGGGAAAACGGGTAAAAATGGGGGGAAATGGGGTGAAAACGGGGGGAAAATGGGGTGAAAAGGGGGAAAAATGGGGGGAAATGGGGGAAATGGGGGGGAAATGGGGTGAAAACAGGGGGAAATGGGGTGAAAACAGGGGGGAAATGGGGTGAAAATGGGGGAAAATGGGCAAAAATGGGGGAAATGGGGTGAAAACGGGGGGGAAATGGGGTGAAAACGGGGGGAAATGGGGCGAAAACGGGGAAATGGGGAAAAATGGGGGAAATGGGGGGAAATTGGTTGAAAATGGGGGGAAATGGGGGGAAATGGGGTAAAAATGGGGGGAAAATGAGGGGAAATGGGCAAAAATGGGGTAAAAATGGGGGGAGATAGGGTGAAAATGGGGGAAATGGGCAAAAATGGGGTAAAAATGGGGGGAAATGGGGGGAAATGGGGTAAAAATGGGGGGAAATGGGGTGAAAACGGGGGAAATGGGGGAATTGGGGTGAAAATGGGGGGAAATGGGCAAAAATGGGGTAAAAATGGGGGGAAATGGGGTGAAAATGGGGGAATTGGGGTGAAAAGGGGGGAAATGGGAAAAAATGGGGTGAAAATGGGGGGAAATGGGGGGAAATGGGGTGAAAATAGGAAAAATGGGGGGAAATGGGGTGAAAACGGGGGGAAATGAGGGGAAAAGGGGGTAAAAATGGGGGTAAAGGGGGGAAATGGGGTGAAAACGGGGGGAAATGGGAAAAATGGTAAAAATGGGGGGAAATGGGGTGAAAACGGGGGGAAATGGGAAAAATGGGGGGGAAATGGGGTGAAAACGGGGGGAAATGAGGGGAAAAGGGGGTAAAAATGGGGGAAAATGGGGAAACGGGAAAAATGGGGGGAAATGGGGTGAAAACGGGGGGAAATGGGGAAAAGGGGGGAAATGGGGTGAAAATGGGGGGAAATGGGCAAAAAGGGGAGGAAATGGGGGGAAATGGGGTGAAAATGGGGGGAAACAGGAAAAAAGGGGGGGAAATGGGGTGAAAATGGGCAAAAAGAGGGGGAAATGGGGTGAAAATGGGGGGAAATGAGAAAAAATGGGGTGAAAACGGGGGAAATGAGAAAAAATGGGGGGAAAATAGGGGAAAATGGGCAAAAATGGGGGAAATGGGGGGAAAACTGGGGGAAACGGGCAAAAATGGGGGAAATGGGCAAAAAGGGGGGAAATGGGGTGAAAACGGGGGGAATGGGCAAAAATGAGGGGAATGGGGGGAAATGGGGTAAAAATGGGCAAAAGGGGGAAGAAATGGGGTGAAAATGAGGGGAAATGGGCACAAAGGGGGGGAATGGGGTGAAAATGGGGGGAAATGGGGGGGAAAAGAGAGGAAATGGGCAAAAACGGGGGGAAATGGACAAAAAGAGGGGGAATGGGGGGAAATGGGGGGGAAATGGGGTGAAAACAGGGGGAAAAGGGCAAAAATGGGGGGAAATGGAGGGGAGATGGGGTGAAAACAAGCAGCAGGGTGGCGTCGTCGGTGGCCTGGCGCTCCTCGAGGCGCTCGATGCGCTCCCTATGGCTCCCTATGTGTCTCTATGGGTCCCTATGGGTCGCTATGGGTCCCTATGGGTCCCTATGTGTCCCTATGGGGTCTCTATGGAGTCTCTATGTGTCCCTATGGGGTCTCTGTGTGTCGCTATGGGGTGTATATGGGTCTCTATGGACCTCTCTGTGTCCCTATGGGGTGTATATGGGTTGCTATGGGTCTCTATGGGTCACTATGGGTTCCCTATGGGTTGCTATGAGTTGCTATGGCTCCCTATTGGGTCTCTATGTGTCTCTATGGGTCTCTATGGGTCCCTATGGGTCTCTACGGGGTGTCTATGGGTCTCTATGGGTCCCTATGGGGTCTCTATGTGTCCCTATGTGTCCCTATGTATCCCTATGGGTCCCTATGGGTCCCTATGTGTCCCTATGGGTCCCTATGTGTCCCTATGGGTCTCTATGGGTCCCTATGGGTCTCTATGGATCCCTATGTGTCCCTATGGGTCCCTATGGGTCCCTATGTGTCTCTATGGGTCCCTATGGGTCCCTATGGGTCTCTATGAGTCCCTATGTGTCCCTATGGGTCCCTATGTGTCCCTATGTGTCCCTATGTGTCCCTATGTGTCCCTATGGCTCCCTATGTGTCCCTATGGGTCTCTATGTGTCCCTATGTGTCCCTATGTGTCCCTATGGGTCCCTATGGGTCCCTATGGGTCCCTATGGGTCCCTATGTGTCCCTATGGGTCCCTATGTGTCCCTATGGGTCCCTATGTGTCCCTATGGGTCTCTATGTGTCCCTATGGGTCCCTATGGGTCCCTATGGGTCCCTATGGGTCTCTATGGGTCCCTATGTGTCCCTATGGGTCCCTATGTGTCCCTATGGGTCCCTATGTGTCCCTATGGGTCTCTATGTGTCCCTATGGGTCCCTATGGGTCCCTATGGGTCCCTATGGGTCTCTATGGGTCCCTATGTGTCTCTATGGGTCCCTATGTGTCCCTATGTGTCTCTATGGGTCTCTATGGGTCTCTATGGGTCCGTACCTGCGCCCAGGAGCGGTTGACGAGCAGCAGGGTGGCGTCGTTGGTGGCCTGGCGCTCCTCGAGGCGCTCGATGCGCTCCCTATGGCTCCCTATGGGTCTCTATGTGTCCCTATGGGTCACTATGGGTCCCTATGTGTCCCTATGGGTCCCTATGGGTCGCTATGGGTCCGTACCTGCGCCCAGGAGCGGTTGACGAGCAGCAGGGTGGCGTCGTCGGTGGCCTGGCGCTCCTCGAGGCGCTCGATGCGCTCCCTATGGCTCCCTATGGGTCCCTATGTGTCCCTATGGGTCCCTATGTGTCCCTATGTGTCCCTATGGGTCCCTATGGGTCTCTATGTGTCCCTATGTGTCCCTATGTGTCCCTATGGGTCCCTATGGCTCCCTATGGGTCTCTATGGGGTCTCTATGGGTCTCTATGGGTCTCTATGGGTCCCTATGGGTCCCTATGTGTCTCTATGTGTCCCTATGTGTCCCTATGTGTCTCTATGGGTCTCTATGGGTCTCTATGTGTCCCTATGGCTCCCTATGGGTCCCTATGGGTCCCTATGGCTCCCTATGGGTCCCTATGGGTCCCTATGGGTCCCTATGGGTCCCTATGGGTCTCTATGGGTCCCTATGGGTCCCTATGGGTCCCTATGGGTCTCTATGGCTCCCTATGTGTCCCTATGTGTCCCTATGTGTCCCTATGGGTCCCTATGTGTCCCTATGGGTCTCTATGTGTCCCTATGGCTCCCTATGGGTCTCTATGGGGTATCTATGGGTCGCTATGGGTCCGTACCTGCGCCCAGGAGCGGTTGACGAGCAGCAGGGTGGCGTCGTCGGTGGCCTGGCGCTCCTCGAGGCGCTCGATGCGCTCCCTGAGCTCGTCCTCCACGGCCTGGCGCTGCTCGAGGCGCTCGGCCAGGCGCTTGTTGCGGAACTGCAGCACCTTCAGGTCCATCTCCTCCTGTCATGGAGACAGAGAGACACATTGGGACCCATAGAGACCCATAGAGACCCATAGAGACCCCATAGAGACCCCATAGAGACACATAGAGAACCATAGGGACACATAGAGACCCCATAGAGACACATAGAGACCCCATAGAGATTCCATAGAGACCCATAGAGACACATAGAGACCCATAGAGACACATAGAGACCCATAGAGACACATAGAGACCCCATAGAGATTCCATAGAGACCCATAGAGACCCATGGAGAACCATAGAGACCCCATAAAGAACCATAGAGACCCATAGGGACACATAGAGAACCATAGAGACCCCATAGAGACCCCATAAAGAACCATAGAGACACATAGAGACCCCATAGAGACCCATAGAGACCCCATAGAGACCCATAGAGACCCATAGAGACCCATAAGGACACATAGAGACCCATAGGGACACATAGAGACCCATAGAGACCCATAGGGACACATAGAGACCCCATAGAGACCCCATAGAGACCCCATAGAGACACATAGAGACACAGAGAGACCCATAGAGACCCCAGAGACCCCATAGAGACACACACAGAGACCCACAGAGACCACACACAAACCCATAGAGACCACACAGAGACCCATAGAGACCCACAGGGACACACAGAGACCCATAAGGACCCACAGAGAGACCATAGAGACCCATAGTCCATAGGGACCCATAGCTACCTCACAGCACCTTCCAAGCCCCCCATAACCCCCCAATATCCACCCCACAGACCCCCTATCCCCCCCATATCCACCCCATATCCCCCCCATAGGCCCCATATCCCCCCTACAGACCCCCATACCCACCCCATATCCCCTCTATAGACCCCATTTCCCCCCATATCCGCCCTATAGCCCCCATATCTGCCCCATATCCCCACCATACCCCCCCATATCCCCTCTACAGCCCCCATATCCACCCCATATCCCCCTTACAGCCCCCATATCCCCCCCATAGACCCCATATCCGCCCCATATTCCCCCTCTATGGACCCCATATCCCCCCATAGACCCCATAGCCCCCCTACCCCCCCATAAACCCTATATCACATTTCCTCCCATATCCCCCCCATAAACCCCACAACCCCCCATATGCCCCCCATATCCCCCCCATAGACCCCATATCCCCCCCATAGACCCCATATCCCCCCCATAGACCCCATATCCCATTTCCCCCCTACAGCCCCCATATCCCCACTATATCCCCCCCCCATATCCCCCCCTAGACCCCATCTCCCCCCCATATCTTCCCCATATCCCCCCTATAGCCCCCATATCCCCCCTATGGACCCCATATCCCCCCATATCTGCCCCATATCCCCCCCCATAGACCCCATATCCACCCCATATCCGCCCCATATCCCCCCATAGACCCCATATCCCCCCCATAGCCCCCATACCCCCCCATATTCCCCCCATAGACCCCATATCCTCCCATACCCCCCCCGACCCCATATTTGCCCCATATCCTCCCATATCCCCCCTACAGACCCCATATCCCCCCCATAGACCCCATATCCGCCCCATATCCCCCCCATAGACCCCATATCCCCCCCATATCCGCCCCATACCCCCTCATACACCCCCCATATCTGCCCCACATCCCCTCTATATCCCCCCCCCATAGACCCCATATCCTCCCCATATCCCCCCCTATGGACCCCATATCCCCCCCATAGACCCCATATCCCCCCCATATCCCCTCATACACCCCCCATGTCCCCCCATTTCCCCCTAT
>NW_026915919.1:0-43202 GCF_034315485.1 Pezoporus occidentalis
AACTAGATCTTAAGGTCCTTTCCAACCCTAACTATTCTATGGTTCTACAACATTTTTAGCCATGATGGCCTGTTGAAACAGGAATTGTGGAAGCTCAATTTGCTCATGTTCTGTGCACCTGATTTTGAGTTTATTCACACACACTGAGATGACCCAATACATAAATCCTATCCTGGTGAAGGTCTAGTAGTCTAATGACTGCAAATTCCCTCATACTCAGAATATTTACCATTATTGGCTATTAAAAAGCTCTTCTTTGAGGAAGATCAGCCCTATCAGCTGCCTAAAAAAGGAATCCCAGCTGCAGAAATCCTCTTTTTAGTTTCCCCAGGCTAATGAACATAAACTTGGCTTAACAAGATTCGCAGCAGTTCTGCAGGGCAGCCAAGCAGCTGAATGCAGAAGATTAATACCTCAATACCTTACAGAAAGTGCTTTTTCTCTCCTATATATTCACAGAACTTCCACTTGAAACAAAGCAACGTGTGGAAAAAGCTTAAGATCCAACACAAACTAGTCTATGTTTCTTTTTCTTGCAGGCTCATTTCTCTCTTTTTCAGTTCTAAATAAGGATCAGCAGAACTTACTTGCTCATTTGTCATTTTCCTGCATTTGAAAAGCAGTAATTGATTTGGACAAGTATATTTGCTCAGTGTTACTTGCTACTCTTTGGGGAGTTGTTTTTCTCAGATACATAGATTGGATTTTGTTGAAATAATTTGAGATGAACTAATTTACCCTTCAAAATTCCTCATCCTCCATATGTATCATACCATGCCGCACACATTATTGCTTACTGTGGTTGATAGTACTTGTCTATTTTCTCATTTCAGCATTAAACTCCAGGAAGTGGCCTGCTTGTATACCACCACAGCTTTAAAAACAGCAAGTGCATCACACTTCTTAATGTCACTTTGGTCCCACGTTATAAATATCTGAGAAATTAAAACTTAAGCATATTTCAGATCAGAGTAGAAGCTGAATTTGAGCACAGTTAGCAACACATTCCTTGGAGGGAATTCAGTGACAGATCAGCCCAAATGTTCTTCTCCAGGATATTAAATCATTGATCAGGACAGAAACTGTGTTTCTGCTTTCTTCCACTGAATTACTGACATGAAAGATGAAGTTTTTTCTTGGGAAACCTGCTCTTAACAGAGCCAGGATACTTAATGTGTTTCTTTACACATACTTTGTAATGTGATGGGGGGTTTTGAGACAGGAAGGAGATAAGATCACTGCACTCTGGTATTTTTGATAGCAAACTTCTGTTTGTTTCTGCTCACACCAACAAAGTGGCTAAAGAGACCAGAGCACTGCTAAAGTGTCTTTGATTCTGCTGTCACAGAAACAAATTCAGCTCTCAGGGTGTGCCTTCAATGATTATAAAACATACTGCACACATGGATTCAACGTTAACTGGAGGAGCAGTTTAGGATCACCAAAACTATTAAAGATGTTAATAAAGTACCATAGGAGTTGTCACTGTTTCGGTGGGGACTTCTAAAACTGAGGATCTGAAAGATTATTTTTTTAATCTTTTTTGTTTTCCAAGTGAGAGGATTCCTAATAGCAGTATTTAAAATGCCTTCTCCCTGCTGATAATAATGTTTATGATTCCTTCCAGACTGCTCTTCAGAAGAATGAGATGAACTGTTCCTTGCCAAGGCAAACAAACATCCTCACCCACCTCAACTGCGTTACATTTTTCTTGTTTGTTCCAGAGCTGTACCAGGTTCATATGAGCTGTATAGTGCCAGTTACCTTGTAGCTTTATGATAACCACAATAATTTATAATATGATTTGAATGCTCACACATCACTTTATCTTGCTCTTTCCTCCTGAAGCAGTCATTCAGGATTCTTTTCATTGCCTTGCGTAGGCTGCATTCATCACACTCATTCATTCTCTGTTTTTTTTATCCTTGACCAATGCCATCACAATCTCCCAGACTTGTGTCATCAAATTCTGTTCAGTGCCTCTAAAAATTACTGCTCTCTCAGATCTGTAAGCTGATCTCTGAAGCTCTGATCCTGCACAGCACAGGTGTACAGTCCTCTCTGTGTAGTCACAAGGCTAAAAATGATGAACAGAGCAAGGGGCATTGGAATCTGATCTTCCGTTAAGTGCTTGCTCATGGTTGCCAAGTCATTCCCATTTAGCAAGTGGGAATAGTGGGATACTCTTTGCTTAACTAGGTTTTTATTGTTTCCTTATCCCAGCTTAATTCTTAATTTGTGCTTGTGAGAACAAGGAACAGAGGGGCTTGAAATTTAAATCAAACTCGGAAGGATGACTGATCTGATGTGTGCGTACATAAAGAAATTAATAAAACTTGTTTTGATGTGCAACTTTGAAGAAGTAGGTCTATTTGAATAGTCTGCAGTTGCTGGTGTCTTGAACACTGACCTTCAATTGGTTTACTGGAACAAATGGGCAGAGGTCCACCAGTGATCCCTTCTTGGTGCCAAACTTATACAAGCCAGGTGAATGTAGTGTGAGTAAAAACATATAATGGTATCAGATTTATCACACAAGGCATATATTTGAGGCTAACAACTTTGGGAAGATACAGTCAGAAATACCTTACATATAGTAAAGCTTTATACAACCATTTTCTTTTGTTCTGCCGAGTGAAACATGAAGAAATTCTTTTTATTGAGGTTTTTGTGACAGAAGTCCCAGCTCTCAGTTTTGCAGAACTCAAGATACCCAAAATGTCTTAGTGAGCTTTTGAATTTGAGTTCTGAACATACTGAGGTTCAGAATCCCTAATAATCATGGGTGAGTCTTTCCCACCCACTACTGTGGATACCATTTACCTTGCATCATGTGCATTAAATCAAACATTTTAAATTTGGATTATGCTAAAATTATTCACTGAGCAATTAAAGGTCAGTTTTTAGCAGCAGGAAACTTCAGTGTGACTGATGCATGACAGGAAAAGAGTGATTCTCCTTTAAGGTCAGACAACTAGCAGGTATTTTTAACCTTTGCTCTTTAGCATGTTAACCAGCAGTACAAGATGGGACTTCTTGGACATCACTGTGTTCTGAGAATTACTGAAGCAAAACCACTAAATACTAAGCTCATGCAGCTGCACCTGGTACAAAGAGGTCCTATGGGTTAGAGGAATCATTTAAGCACAAGGAATCAATATCAACAGGTGCAGTTTTCAGGTCCTGCTTACAGGTTAATATACGACATGCACAAATGTGGAAAGCAGTAGTAACCCACTGGGCTGTCTGGTACATCTGCCAGGTCTTGCAGCTACTGAATCCTGCTTACAGAAGGGTTGGTGGTTACTAGAGGTTAATATACGACATGCACAAATGTGGAAAGCAGTAGTAACCCACTGGGCTGTCTGGTACATCTGCCAGGTCTTGCAGCTACTGAACTTCTTTCCCAGTCAGACAGAAGAATCTGTTTAATCCATGCTTGGGATGCTTGAAATGGTCTAGGAAAATGGCAGAGCTCTCCCTTACGTGGCAGGATTCCAGCATGGGGGATCTTTTCTTTCCATAGGAGGGTTTTCAGCATTACACATACATTCATTGATTTGTCTCTTGTATCAGGAAGAAATAAGCACCCTAAAATGTTCTGGTTTTACTAATGGAAAAAGAATCCATTCTCCAGAAAGTCCTGGCTCTCCTTAGGAGGTCCTTCCTAACTTCCAATTAGGAACTTTGGTGTAGTGATGAATTTGAGTGGAATAAAGTTATAATGACTCATCACAGTATTGCTAACTTCGATTCCACAAACCTTTTCCTTGCAACTCCGGCTTCTGCAGCAGTACCAAAAACTGGAAGGCAGATGGAGCTCCTGCATGCTGATTGCCAACGTGTCGGTATTTATAGACAGTCATCCACCTTTGACTTAAGTATTTTCATTTCCAGTTTCTTTGTCATTGATGTTAAGCTTTAACTGACTCATTTTTCAGTGACACAGTAATGCTGGTGAAAAAGCTCATTTTAAAGAAAGTTCCTTGTACTGCCCTGTATGGTTTAAATCAGCATTGTTCAAAATAGAAGCTTTTAAAACAGTCTTATCGCCTGATAGACTGTTGGGCTGAACTCATTTTTTGAGGGAAATTTCCCGGTGAACACATCGGTTATATTGTGGAATAGATTTCCTAAGAAGTAATGGAAAGTACTAGTAATTTGGACTGTTTGAATGGAATAACCCTAACAGAGGATAAGTGAGCACTGGATTTTGACCCTGACCATGCAGTTCGTGCTTATTCTAAATTCCCACTGATGTAATTAATCTCAGTGGAAAAAGAACAATGTCGCACTGACTGCCCCAGAAACCAAATTCCTCTGTTAATGTGCTCAGCACATATAACAATAGGCAGAAACAACATTTCTGCGTCTGCTCCATCAGGCAGCCTCAATATGGCATAACCACAAAGGACACAGCCAGCTCTCCATGGCTTATTCAATTGTTAGTTCTTCTTTAATGACTGCTGAAGGTGCATGAAGCTGACACAGAGATATTTTGTGTTGCCTCTTGTTGACAAAATAATCAAGGCTTTAAAATTAATTCCAAATCCATTAATGAATAAAATTTTGTTTATCTTTTGGAATTCACTTCATGAAACTCCTTCAATTTGACTGATTTAATTCAAGTAAAGCCACGTAAAATATTATTTCCAGTTTTGCTTCACTTTAAACCAGAAAATTAGTAAAACTTACATAGCAAACTTAGACAGTACATGGATGTTTATTAATTTCAGGATGCAAACGGCATGAAATGCTCTTTGGTCTATTTTTATATGACCTCAATAGCATTATTTTTTACTACCGCCCTCTGCTGTCATTCAGGCTATATGAGGGTTGTTTCTCCATCTTTCTGCCTGGCCCAAGATGTGGTTTCTTTTCATCTTCACTTCCCTTCAGTTCAACCCACCGGCTTTCTGAGTTTGTGATAATTGTCAAAAGTATTCCCAATGATTCACTGGATCTCAGCAGACCAACAGCTGTTATTCATTCACCTGAAAACAGTGGGTTTAAGCTTATTATGAAGCTGTTCCTACTTCCAAATACCAAACTTCTAATTCTTTAATGTGACTATTGATGTCTAATGTCAGTTTCTTTCTCCTCTCTTAGCCTTTTATTTTTCTGAGGGAAAGTCCCACAGTCTTCTATGAGTCAGAACAACATTGTATGTTGTAGAGAGGCCCCATATGGTCAGTAAAGCTCCTTTGTTCCTATAAATTTACTTTAAAACTTTAATAAAATATTAAATCCTTTTACTCTGGTCCACACAGTTCCATAATTTTAGTACTTGTAAGCTTGAAATGGAAGTGTGTCACATTTGTTTTTTCATTACAATACACATACTTGAAGTAACATATTTTCATCTATTTATGAGATGTTTATGTTTCTTATGGAAAAGTTCCAGGTGAGGTTCCAAATATCTTCATTGTCTAAGAGTGACCATTTTTGTCATTTCATTCTGCCATTCATATCAAAGGGTGTTAACTCTGTGGCCTGTTACATTATGATAGAAACAAGGCAGGTGGTGAGCTATTTTTCATTCCAAGTGAATATAAATAGTGAAGAGGGGAAGTGTCATGTATACACAGCTCTTTGATTTATGCAAGCATATTGTGGAACCTGTTATAGTTAAGGCAGAATCTTCTGTTCTTGAGACCAGAGGGAAATTCACTTTTAGAGAGCTTGAAAGGTTTCTCCTTTTCACAGAAACCATCCATCTGGTCACAGCTGGGGTCTGACCTTTCTTTCTATTGAACACACCAGGAATAGCTTAAATATATGCCTGGATGTTGCACGTATTGGGGACAATTTCTTGGTTTTGAGAGCAAACCAGAAAAGTCGACAGATATCTGTTTTCTTGTTGTGCGCTGTGTATCCTTTCAGAAATTGCTCATGTGAATTCCTGAGCACTTTGTTACTGGGAAGTCTAAGCTTAAAACAGGTTACAAGTCATGCCATAATTGGGCTTGAGGAGGCTCTTACGTAGTGCAGTAGTGTCTGCCTGGCTTATGTACTTTGTGTGAGTCCTTACCTCCTTCCTGGTTTTGTCCCATTTGCATTACAACATTGATAAAGACCTTTCTAAATTATAAAATTGTGGCATAATACTAGCTGCCAGCTCCCGTTTCCTTTAATGTAAGTAAGTAGTATTTTGGACAATATGGCATTGTGTCTGCCACCCGCTCTGCTCCGAAGGAACTATTCCAGACCATATGTCTGTAGTTTGGTAACATATTCTGTCTGACAAAAGGAGCTAATTTAGCCTCCATTCAAAAATCAGAAATGGTGACTCAGAGTAACTTCAACGGACTGCAGACACTCACACTGAAACTATTTCTCCTTTTTTTACCAATAGCATAGGAAAAAGAGTTAGATGCCTTTTACTATCCTCCAGGGATTAATACCCCATAATTCTGGACAGTGAAGTAATTAAAACCCGTTTAGTGACCTAGCGCTTTTAGCGACCTAGAGCTTTTAGCATTGGAAGTCATGGGCAATGAGTTCCAGTTTCTTAAATATGCATTGATATACTTAGAACAGCTATTCTCTAGTGAGTGATGGCACCTTTATAACAGTAATCCAGAGACAGCCCAATCAATTCAGATTACCAAAGAAGAACAGCTGCAACTTTATTATAATCCTTAAGTTAATGCTGGTTTCTTTAATAAAATAGAAGCCAGCCAGACAACCACATACAAACCATAAAATCTGGCTACCACTGGCAATGTAAAGTGACCACCTTTGCCTGGTGGAGACTGCTCAGATAAAAGCTCAGTACCTGTTTAAATCCATATTGCTTATGCTAAGAGAAGTGCAAAGAATGCATATAGCTTAGATGAAACCCGGTTTGGTTTAGATTTTGTTGCTGGTTTAGATCATATCCATGATCTCCTAACAACTATTTTTTTGTGGAGACAGAGGGTTGTTTAATTGGGGGTTTTGCAGGTGGTTTTTCTTTTTTTGTTGTTTTTTTTTTAATTTGAATGAATTTTCTTACTCAACTTGAGATACGCACTGTGATGAGAAATAGGTCAGTCTAAATCTGGAAAACAGGTGGATAAATGCACCACGTATTGGCCTCTACTTTATATCAGTCTAAATAGTCTTAATATACCCATCAATAAGAGGGGAAAGAGAGGAAACTGATAACATGTTGCAGTACTACGAAATGAAGAAGCCCACTTCCATGGAAGATTTATGTGGGACAGTATGCCAGCCTTTAACAGCATATGTCAAGTTTGTATGGGTTGTTGACAGGATAAGTTGTATTTTGCTGAAGAGAAGCTCAGCTCTCAATGACTTGGCCATCCCTGATGCAGAGAAAACTGTCAGTGAAGCAGATATTTTTTTCCTACTTGCATTTGTAGGTGTTCCATCCCTGACCTCTTCACCCCACGTACAGGTCTTTCAGAGAAATACAGGGTGAATGGCAAATGCTTGGTGTTTTGAAAATATTTAATCCTTTTCCTTTTGTTCCTTAAGGAAAGGACTGCACTGAAACAGTATGAAACAACTACTAAAGGTACTTTCCCTTGATGAAAGACAAAGGCAAGACAAACGCATAACAGCAATGTTGAAAGACGAGCAAAGGTAAACAGATAAAAGCAGCACAACATAAGCTCTTAGATGAGTTCTGTTCTGACCTCTGCTGCTGTTTGTTCAATACCTGGTAGAATCCAAACCTACAGAAGATACAGTATGTAAAGGAGAATTTCCTTTTTCACAAATGGTGGAGGTTATACCGTCACAGACAGAAGAACTGTCTTTCAAAGAACTAGCAATCATAGAATCCTAGACTGGTTTGGGTTGGAAGAGACCTTAAAGCTCATTCAGTTCCCACCTCTCTGCCACAGGCAGGGACATTTTCCGCTAGACCAGGTTGCTCAAAGTCCCATCCAACCTGGCCTTGAACACTGCTAGGGATGGGGCAGCCACAGCTTCTCTGGGCAAACTGTGCCAGTGCCTCAGCGCCCTCACAGGGAAGATTATTTTCTCTAATATCTCATTTAAATTTGTCATCTTCCAGTTTAAAGCCACTCCCCTTTGTACTATTGCTACATGCCCGTGTAAATAGTCCCTCTGCAGATTTCTTGTCAGCCTCTTTTAGGTACTGAAGACTGCTCTAAGGTCTCCCCAGAGCCTTCTCTTCTCCAAGCTGAACAATCCCAGCAGGCTTGGGTACAAGTCCTCCTCCTTATCTAATCCTACCTGGAAAGGCAGGAAGGAACCCATAATATAGCCAACATAGTGACTAAAGTTTGGCCTCCAGGATGGCATATTAATATATGAACCCTGGGTTAGAACTGTATCATGTCTGGGACTGCACTGAATCTCCAGTGGGGCACCAGCAAGAATCATTTCAAAATGGCATACAATCCAAACTTACAAGTGCAACTGATACAATTAGCAATATTTGATGAGTGCAATAGCATATAAATTCTGGCTACAGATCACTATTCAGCTTTTTTCCCAGTAAACTGCAACCACACATGCAAATTGTCCACTTGAGATTTTTTAAAAGCTTTCATTTCCTGGAGCTATTTACAAATCTTAGAGACCACAGAGAAAACTTCCTTAAAAGGGTAAGAAAAGCCACTGCTCATACTGCAGCCAGAAAACTTCCTACAGTTATTTCGTCCTTCTATTGTTAGGTGGATTAAAGAGGATGAAAAAATAAAAAGATGTTTTGGACTACATCCTGAAACACAGAAATCCCATGAACAGTCATTCCAAAAGGTGAGAACTTTCTGGAAAGACTTCTATTGTCAACTGCAAAAGAACATCAGTTGTAGATGATATTGAAAGGAATGTGCTGACTTTCTTCCTTAACATTACTGATGAGAGAGGATCACACAGGTAAAGCAGCTCTCAGAACATTCTGGCCTTGTGAAATTGCAATTGAATTGCATCAATAGCAAATTGATAGTGGACAGTGAGGTAGAAAATGCTGGTAACTTCATCCTTTCTAAATTCAGTTCATTTCAAAATAAGTTTTTATGCTTATACATGCTTGTAGTGGCTGACTGGTCTGCATGCAAAAAGACATAGCTGTCCCTTCTGAGGGCACTTACCAATGTTCGCACGTTATCCCTATGACTATTTTTATAAAACTTCCTAATACTCCAAAGACATACAGACCACAAATAATCATCTTCCCTAAGCCTTTAGAAGATAAGTATGTTTTCTCCCAGTTCCAAGTTTTACAGGCTGTGCTGGATAACTGCTCACACTGGGTTAGGTGATTGCCAAAACAGCTCTATCAAATTCTCTTTTTTTTTCATCACAACTATTCTGGATGCACTGTCAGTTTGGAGAAGGGAAATCAATGGATGACAGTCTTGTAGTTATTTTCTACTATGCTGGCCTGCAAAATAATGATAACCTGAGACAGATCAGCCTCACCAGGGTGGCTAGTGTCAGCTGGTGTCAGACTTTCCTAACACTTCTCCCCAGCACTGAAAAGCATTCGAGACATTTGCCTTTTGTTTATAGCCCTTTCCATAAATTATACTAATCTGAAGTAGCTTGTGAGGCAGAGAACTTCAGTGTAAACCTTTCAAGGTTGATACCAGAAACAGGGCTGCACACAGGCAGCCTTGTTTGGAATTGTTTCCCTCTCTGCATTTCAATGCTTGAGGCCTTTCCAGACTGTGTTCTCTAAAGAGCATTTGAATAGAGAGTCTGCACAACACAGCAGGCACCAGGCAGGCAGACATGTCTCTAACTCTGCTGTTCTTCCCCAAGTTGCAGTTGTCACAGTTCTGTACAAGGCTAATTGTACTGAATTTCAATGGCAGATTTGGGCCATGTTCAGTTATTTTGAAATCAGTTCTATTTGCTGTAAGGTTTCCCAATTTATATTTCATGCTTATATATGTCAGCCCTCACGCTGTGCAAAACACATTAGTACTTTCCTTACAATTTATTATATAAATTATGGTATAGAATTTCATGGCACCTTTGATATGAACATCTAAACATGTTTCAAAACCACTACTGTGCCTCATTAAGACTGTTGGGCTTTTTAAACTCATTTGAGAGATGATTAAACTAAGCTTCAGAATATTCATGGCATTTTGCTAAAAAATTGCTTATAAGTTTTAAGTGAGGATTTGGGAATAGAACCTAAATTCTTATTCACATTTCTGTCCAGAAATACCATTGTATGATACTAGACTGAGGCACTGATCAGAGGTTCAACATGGATCACGTTCAATGCCATTGCTTTTCAACACTTCATTTCTACCATCAAAGTCAAACATGAAAAATATACATTCATTTTCATGAGAGAACCAGCTATAATGAATTACTTGTCACTCAATCAAATACATATTTAAATCAACAAGAGTACAGAGTTTTCATAGGAAGTGTTTATATCATTTCCAAATCAAAGCAGCTCGGTGCTGTTAACACTATGGCAGCTGTGCTTTCAGTATGTGTATTTTTCATGTTTACTTAATAAAATATCATCCTAGTCTTCAAGTCCTATATGTGCATTCACAATTCAATTATATGGCCATTTTGTTATAAAAATTAGATGTAGACATATATTTTTGCTTTACTGAAAAGCAAATAATGTGTTTTAATAAAGGCCCACTGTCTATCACTAGGATTTTAGTTCAGAGATGTTCAATGTCCCAATCAGTCAAACTGAATTTAATTTAGACATCTAACTCCCTCAGGACAGGTTGGAAAATGTCAGCCTAAAATAGCATGTGCTTGAGTACAACAAACTAGAAAGGCACTTCTGATGTATATATCTGCATGTACAAACAAATGTCACAAACAGAGTATATCAGAGTAGCAACTAACCCCTTCTTCACAGAGCTGAACTGCCATTCACACTCTTTAACTATGAGGAGGTGCAGGAGCAATACTTCTCTCCACTTGTGTAGCACCTGAATAAAATGAGAGAAAGAGCTCCTTAACTTCACCAGGTAGTGACAAGTGATCATAGGAAAGATTAAAATAGCTACCACTGAGGTACCAGTTACAGACTGGCCCAAATGCCAAGGGTTTAGAAAGTGAGCTAATGCTCTAAACAAGAACGTACATATTGGGTAACTTAAGAGTCAAGAACAGAATTTAATGCTAGTCAGTAACACAAACACAGAAGGCAGTACCAATTCAATTGCTTTTGAACAGGACCAAGGTAGATGCTTCTTAGCTTCATTTTCAGTTAGGAAAATAGGATCTCAGGTGTACATGCAGAAATAATTTAGTTTTGTAATTCTGCAAATTTACTGCAGAAGCTACACATACCTTTTTCAAAGTGTAGACAATTAGTCATTACCTCTCCACTGTGTTAAACCTTCCCTGGAAGCAAGTGAAAAGCTTGTCTGTGCTATTGCCATGAGCAAGAGGAGGTTCTTGAATATACTGTGCCCATTTAAATGCACTGGGAGAGTGCTTCCACAGTGGAATACATTCACAAGTCTACATTTCCTTTGTTAGCCACAATTTCCTTCTTCTGCCGTTACTAATAGAGACCCTGCCTTTTTTCATATTCTGTATTTTTGCAAATACTAACACAGGGAATCAACAGGCTTTAGGGACAAAAATTCTTACACATGCATTTGAATTACATTTAAGGAGAATAACTACAGTGCCAAACTAAAATTCATGGAATACAATCGCAAACTCCCCACTCTAGGTAGCAGACAGAGAAGATTTGGGTTTGTAATAAGTGGGAATTATTTTCGTCTTCTTTCATAACAAAAATTAGTTTTTGTTCTGAAAAACTAATTTTTTCTGACCGTCGGTTCTTGAATGTTTCTGTCACCGTTTCACCCAGAGTGAGCAACTGCACTGCTGAAAGAAGGGCCAGGAATTAGAATGACCACATACAGGGATCTTAGCCCAGAAGTAACCAAGACAGAGGGGCGCCTGGAAGTGACAAAGCGTGTAAAAGGGCACTCAAATACAACACACATGAAACCTAAGCAGGTACAACCGTTCGCTGAAGAGTTGGCAGTGTTATAAAGTTGCCTTTCAGATAGGCAATTTATACCCTGGCAGATCTTATTCTGGCTGACTCTTTGCAATGAACCAGGGTTCTTCATCTCGGCAACAGGAACTTGGCTCATCCAAATCATCCACAGAACTAGGGAAGTGCGAAAGCAAGCAGTGAAGATATATCCCATATTTGTAGTTGCTGCTGACTGATTCTGCTGGAGAATCTGATGCTGGCATCTGCACTCCATAGCTCATGGAAAAAGTTACGCTTTTCAGCTCTGCTATGTAGTATTAATCTGTAGCTATCTTGATTCTTACCCTGTCAGCACTCCTGAAAACTTTGCTTTTGTAGGAGGCAAGTACTCTTCTCCTTAAGGAACACTGGATTTATCATGATCTCTGCTAACTTCCCTGCTTTCCCCTGCTAGAATCATGGCATTGGGGCAACAAGCAAGCATCAAAACATTAATGTAACAAGACTAAGAGACACCAGGTTCCTGCGAGAGCAGCACAGAAGGCTGTTCACCCGCTCAGATCCAGAGCTCACAGCCAGCTATGCAGTTGCAATAGGAATTTAACCAATACCTATTTCACTCTAAGACAACACTGACACTCATGTTTGAACTGTAGAAGGTGAAGAAGTTGCACATGTCCCCTTCTGTTGTCCTTGAAACAACACTAATTGTTGGCAGGTAACTGGGGGCAATAATTTCAAGTGACAGAGCCCGTCTGCCAGAGCCCTCCTATACTCTTGGGAATCTGGCTGGTGGCTCACAGGCACTGACAATGGGAGGTTCCCCCCCTCTGCTTTTGCCGGCAGGAAGTGTTTTATTTATGATACCACAAAATAATTGCTCTGTTTCAAGACAAAAGAGCAGGAGTCATCACTGCTTGCTTTCCAAAAATAATATTTTCCATACTATTCACTGAAAACAAGTCCCAGAAGGGAGGCAGCAGGTTACATTGCTATGGGTTTGATGGTGCCTTGCATGAAGTAAATGTTCCACTTACTATTTACTTTAATGATGGGGGATCAGGGTGCAACTATCAGCCATTCTTTGCAAATCATACCACATTCAAATCATTGCTTAGAAACATGCTGTTGCTTCTGCCCTCAACTCCACTAAACTGAAAGGTATTCTGCCAGAATAAGAGGGGGATCATTCAATATATAAAATGGCCTGCCAGCAACTGGTTTACATGAAACAATTTTACTATAATTTAGCAACTCAGTGGAATGATTTTAGTAATTCTGGAAACTCTGTACATTTCCAGAGAAGGGAAGACTAATATGTTTATTAAGAACACTAGGGTTTTGTTCTGACACAGAACTAGCTCCACTTAGGAATGCTAGTGCAAGTTTTACTTTTTGTTTTTCCCTAGTTTTACTGTACACTTCAAGTGAATTTCTGTGCTTCAAAGGAGGTTAAACTATTTTCAGCTACAAGTAAGCAAAACCATATTTGGTGTCCCATAAACAGCAGATTTCCAATTTAGGTTTTATAACACCAGTTTAACCTATTGCTATTTAGTCTTAATTGAACCATGGTGTAAAATAAGATGTACAGTTAATTATTAAATAAAAAAATGGGCTGTGTTACATTTCTTTTAAAGAATTAACACAATGTTTTCTATTTTTATTGTCTTTCTTAAAAAAAAAGCTAAGAAATTAGCGTTTTTGATTGTCCTCTCCTCTTTGGCAAGTTCAGTACTGAAAGTAACAACCACTCTTAGAAACATTTCCTATACAAAATGAAAGTAGCTTGTTGGATTTTATGAAAGTGCAATCTTTTACTTTATTTCAAAAGCATCTACAGCGGTCTAAGAGGTATTATGGCTCACTTAAGAATACACAACACTACAGTAATGATTTTTTTTTCCACATTACATTGCCCAGAAGCTGCTCTTTTCCTTCTGCAGGAAATTCCTATTACTCTACCCAGAAGTGTGCTGTTACTGGTCTAATAGGAAGATGTTTATTAAACTTGACCAAATTCTAGAGAAAGATTTTTTTTTCAATGAGAAAAAAATGTGCAGACTGTTCCTTTTTAACAACTAATCTGATGCTGAGTAGCAAAATTTAATGAAAAGATGAAACTTGCAAAGCTGAATTCAAGCCAACAAAAGTTGGCCAATTCAGGATTCAAAAAGCAAAGCCGGTAGTCTGTTAGCATAGGCTGTTTTTGTGGACTGTTTTAACTGTCCATTCTGCATTCTAACGGCAGCTGTAGTTTCCAGCATAGCTGTCTGGAAACCATTTCAATAGAAGTTTTTCCAGATGCAGGCCTGAGTGTGCCAAACAGTCTGGCTCTTCAGTATAAAAAGCAATTAGAAGTTGGGACTATAGTGCTTTTGCAGTAAGCAGCTTTAATCAATGCTCAGCTCAAAGACCCTGCCTGCACTGAAAAATTAGAATGGTTCCACAGGGCTTAATTTGGAGAGAGATACAAAAATGTGTCAAAGCCTTCTCCTCCCTCCCCCTCCCCCCCCCAGTTTTTCTGTTTTCCTCCCAGTAATATTAATTGTCTAATAGTGTATATAAAATTATAGGGATTTCTACAGAGGCCTCATAAAGTTGATTTAATACCCGTAATACATTTTTAAAATACCCACTAATGCCGTATGTTATTTACCCTCAACACAAGGAAGGGATAGATTACCAGCCTTATCCTCTTCCTACTTTCTCTCTGCCCGTCTCCAAATCACCGCAGGATCCTTACGTGTACATTATACCATG
Source organism: Pezoporus occidentalis (assembly GCF_034315485.1). NCBI lineage: Eukaryota > Metazoa > Chordata > Aves > Psittaciformes > Psittacidae > Pezoporus > Pezoporus occidentalis. The sequence goes on from NW_026915919.1 coordinate 14,693, forward strand.
CACAGACCTAATGATGAAAAAACATCTTTTTTTCAGTTGTAGTGCCAGTTATCAGATATGAATGTCCATCTCTGCATCTGCCTCTCAGAGTTCATGAAGGTACTTGCAAATTATTTGTTTTTAATATACTGAGTGTTGAAATTAAATCTTGATGTTTAGAGCTAGTGGGCTTGAAAGCATTCAGATTTCCTCCCACTACAGGAACAAGACCTACCTTTGTATGAAGCATCACTGGCATTTGAGAAGTGCATCTCTGAAAACTTGTACATTCGTGTCTAACTGCAAAAGTAAAGACTAAAACTTTAGAGTATTGCATTTAAAACCAACCATAAAACTAGTTAATAAAATTTCTTGTGGTATTTGCTGAAAATTTGGTTGAGGCAGGCTCTGCTTAAATAGAACCACATTATCTTTTTCTGTGGGTACAATAGCATTCAACAGGAAAGCATCAAGCAAGGGAGAATAAATATTAGCAGTCTCATCAGCGATTTCTTTATAAAACCCTAATGCTAATTTCTAGAGCTCTGGTGCAAGAGCAATTTCCTTGGCCTCAAAAAAATACACACACCTTTGGCCAAGCTCTCACTAAAACCTCTTGCTGAACAGAACCTGGGCTGCACTAGCAATGATAGCTAAGTAACAACCAATGTTTATGTAAGTGTTCACCACTGTATAGTCAAAGCCATCTACAATAAATACACTTCCCAGTAATGTGATAGCAAATACATTATCTTATTCACATTTCTGCCTCAGTGCACAGCTCATTGCTAGAGGCAATGTCTTTATGAAAGCAGAGGGATTTAATGAAATTAACCATATTATTATTTAGTTTGACTGTCACAGGACTATTATTCAGAGTGATACTATTTTTTCAGTACATCTGTATATACTTGTGAAAAATAGATGTATCTGGGTTCTCCTTATCAGTTTACTCCAGTGAGAGTCTAAGAAATTTGTATCATTGAATTAAGCATTGTACTTCCTTTACTTACAACTCTCATTTGGCACCCACAATAAAAAAAAGGATTGATAGCAATTCAAGGAACTGCTGACATTCAGAGTGAGTTTTTAATTAGAACTCTTCTTGGCTTAGCATCTTTTTGCATCTTGTTAGAATCTAAGTTCCTTTGCACTTCTCAGAGATATTTAGGTACAAGAGTCACACAAACGCCTGATGGAAAAGACAGATGAGTCAAACTGTTGGAATGCTCCCAGGGCAGCAGTTCAGACTGCTAACTCTTCAGACTTTTTCCTCTTCTAAATGTCAGATGTGTCACCAATTTAACAGCCATTGCCTGAAGAGATTTGATTATGTGCCACTGTCACCCCTCTTGATTAATCAAAGCACCAAGTGAAAAGTAAGAATATGTTCTCTTTCACTTTTATTTCTAACTCACAGGAGGAAAATCAGTAACTCCTTTGCTTAAGTAATAAAAGCAAATAGTGTCAGATGTGGTCAGAGTATCTCATGGTTTTTACAGGATGATGCAATAAATGAAAGAAACAAAAATTATGGAGAAAAATAACCAAGTTTCCAAGTACAAAGAGAGTTTGCCTTTTTATAGAGTTGTATGAAATAACTGGCTATCTTGCAGGTATACACTTTCTACAACACTAAATTAGAATGGCAAAGAACATTGACCTGAAAATAAACCATAACCTGTATCTCCCTGCCTGTTTTTCAGGGCCACAAAAAAGCTCGGAAAACAAAGATCAACATAGACCAACACACTGAATCATCAACCCACCATGAGTCTTCTTTTGACAGGTAAAGATATCTGTTTCACAAGCATATTCCTTATATTGTCTTTTCAGGATATTAGTCACTGTTGTTTAATTTCCTTAAGTAAAAAAAGAAAACTCAGTGAAATTCAGTACCAAAAGTAAAATAAAGTTAAAATCCAGGCAGCCATATCTGCTTGTGGACTACAAATAAACTTAAGTTCTTGTATACATCTAGATTTTAGTTTTCTAATCTATTCAAGGTAAATGTTTTACTGTAGAATGAATCACAGTAGAAATCTTAGCCTGTCAGAAGCATTTTCATTAAAATATATTGCTTTTCCCATGAGGTTTAAAAAACCCAAAGCAAATTCTAGCCAGTATGCCCTTAACTTTCTTACTTGAAAAGGGGTCTGTAGGTGAACAAAATAGGCTTGATGCCAGCTGTAAATTTCTGCCACACCAACTTCACATCGCGATTTGGAAATTAAACCCAAAAGCAATACTAGTGGTTTGTAATAACCTAATAGATGGAGATAACATATTTCAAAAACCAGAGGTTTTCCTAGCTTAGGAAAAGCTTATTCTTGTTTATTGGGCACATTTTTGCCTACTTTGCTCACATTTGGTTGCAGGGACACATCAAGAAAAAAAAATTTACCTTTGAAAAACCTGTAGTATGACTAAATACCCTTTTCCCCCCATTTATTTTTAAGCACTTCTTTCTAGAATTTAACATTGAGAGTCCCCCATATTTTCATTAAAATGTTATCACAACTGACAAGTGTGTCAAATCCAGGAAACTGAGGGAAAAAATCTTCAACGGTATATTAAACACCAACCCACTGCAAGTCCCATTCCTTACTATTCAGAGACACGCTTCAAGTTTCAGAGAAATCAGATCTTCACCACAGATAGATTAAGCAGCAATACTACTCCACTTAGTAGATGAAGGCTGAAAACATATTTTTCTGACAGAGGCCAGTTTCAGTGGAAACTATTTCACTGATCATTTAACCATCCTCAGAATATGCTGTGATTTAGTAGCTTCAGATAGTGTTTTTCCCTATTCTGCGAGAAATGAACTGTTTTTCCTTAGTGTATTAAAAATAGATGATCTCTTCAGAAAGCCTCACTCTTTCACACACACAAAAAAACTGATTATGACCCATTTCTTTGATCAAGAGAAAACTGTGTTAAAGTCTTCATATGACTGATTCTTCATTGCAGATAAACTATGTGATTAAAAGGAAAAATAAACTTCCCAATAGAGACAGGTACCATTTTTTAAAAATATAACCTTTTCCATTAAATGTCTAAACATGCATGAAAAGCTTTGCTAAAAAATGGTAAAAGTAAAGACTTACCTTGGTCAAATCTCAGGATCCGAGGATGACTGATGCTGGCAACTCCAGGAGTTCACCTTCTGTGTTGTTTTATACTAAGCCTCTCCCACTACCTGCTGTTGAACCACTACTTGTCCACCCATGTTGTATGTAGTTGCAATAATGATTAAGCTATATTTTGCCATCATTTCTATTATCAAAGTGAAAGAGGTAAGTCTTTGTCAGAATGAAAAATTGCATTCATTCTTTGAACCAAAATTAACTCATCAGTCTGAGAGCCCTTAGAGCAAGATACTTACAGACATGAAGTGCTTTCTCTTTGTCAATGCAGCCTTAAAAACATTAGACAGGAAGAAAGAGAAACATCTGCACTGATTTTGATTGTTTAATACTCAAGAGTGAAAAAGTGTAAAATCACAAAGCTTATACCACCACAAAAATGCAGGTTCATTGCAAATGACCAAAACACAAGCTGCCTGCAAAGTTTCACACAGCTGACATCAACAAACCAGTTTCAACATTCTTACCGTCTTTTTAAACACCTGCTATTCACAAACATCAGTCAATCCAGAATTCTCTCTTTCACACATCTTTCTTTATATTCTATGCTAATATTTGCTTTCTAGACCAGTGGTTTACACATTTGGAAAACAGTGCCCCACTTCTGATCTATATTGGCATATAAATATATAGTTGATATTTATATTTTCAAATTACTAATTATATTTTTAAAGCATTTTGTTTAATCCAAACTGAGCAGTAAAGTTCTTATTTGTATTTAATGAAAAGCACAACTTACATGACAAAGCTTCAGAAGTGCATGCTGACCGAGGGTATATCAGCCACAGGTTATAATACTGATGCAGAAAGTCATTGTACAAGGTGAGTTAGTATATCAGACAAGTAAGTCATGTTTACTCTTACTAGTCATGCATGTACCTACAGCCCTGCTTCTGCAAATGCAACCATCAGGCCTGAAGGATACAACTGTCCACCTAACTACGCTTTGTTGCCTGAAGGTAACATTATCCAAAAGCTATCATTATGTCAAAACATTTCAGGTTAATGGGCTGCTTACACAAACATTTTTAAAACTTAAGCCCTTTTTGCAAGGGATATCTTTGTCTTCACAGCCTGAAAGTATTCATGCAATGGAACTGTGCATATCTTTAAATGTCATGCTAATGCACATTTCCTGTACAATAACTTTCCAACAGTTAATAAAAAACCTGATCTTAAATAGAACTAAAGTACACAGAACAATTTTTCCCCTCCAGACATTCAAAATATAACTTGGTATAACATACTACCTCTGATACTGATGTGTAAAGGAATTTTTAGAGAGATGTTGTGGCCTCACTAGAAACAATACTGATTTATTTTGGTTTTTTTTTCCCTCCTCCTTCAATTGTAAGTCCATCTACCTTCTGTGATTCACTTGTTCCTTACTGGTTTATTCCTTCACCTGACATTGTAATCTTCTGAGCAGGTGAAAATAAACAGAAGAGGTTTGGTACAGTTATTCCTATGGAGCATGTCAGTCAAAGATACCACAAGGTATCAATAACAAGGTTTGACCTTTTAAGTAGCTTCTTGATGGTTACAAAATACAGTTTCTGCAGATATTCTTCTATCTGTTTTAAAGAGGAAGAATAAATTTCAGCTAAGAATAAAACTTCAAGAAAACTAATACTGATTTTTAACTCTTGCTTATTACAGACCTTCCTTCACCCTTTACACAATTATTTAATACTTGAAGCACAGAATCTGATTGCTTCCAGTTAGGCATCTAGCTGGAAAATTCTGACTTATACACAATTATTAAAATAGATGTGACCATCTTTAAAATCATAGGGTCAGCTAAGGAAACAGAAGTATAGGATGATACTAGAAATATTACAATGAATAAAACCCTATTTATAAATGGAAGCACAACATTTTTTTGAGCACATATGAATAATTTTGAATAAACAGTATCCATTCCACATTGAAAAGCATCACTGAGCTCAGCATACATGCCTGTAGTGCTTCTACACAACTCCGTTTCCTGTTCATTTTCCATCTCTTAGTTATGTTTCCAATTTCAACAAATGATTTCATATGACATGATCGAAAAACATCCAATCCTGAGTACACTGGTACTCACACAAACAAAAGAAGGAAAACAGACAAAAGTTTGCAGCACAGAGAAGCCTTAAGAGTTAATCTTTGGCACATTAATAGTTTTATACCGTTTCAAACTTAGTAACGAAGGCACACAACAATTAAACTGTCCCATGTCTGAAACAGCATATGTCAGTCAGCATGGAGCTTCTCTTCAGCTTTGCATTTACATTCATATTATAAAGCAGCAGTCAGTTTTGAAAAACCTAGCTTCTGTTAATAGTAAGGAATCTGAAAAATGACTAGACATGGCAGAGTAAGATAGTATAACTGGATTCTAATACAGCACACACAAAACTATTCCTACGTAACCACAGGAAAAAAACCCTAATCTGAGTCAGCAACCACCAGCCTGGCACAACACAGCCATCCGGATACAGGTGTGCTTCTGCTCTGCAGAGAAGGTGTGAGAGGGTGAGCAAGTGAATGTGCGTGTGTGTGTACACGTAAAAATAGCAGCTTCTCATTTGTGGATCCTGTTTCTCCTCTGTGTCCAGTATGGTATCTTCTTACCCCAGTAACAAAAATATTTTGGCTGCTATTTTTTGCTTCTGCTAGCACTGCACAGTGTAGTACAGTTAGTGGTGTTGGTTTCTGATCTGGACTTTGAAGTCACTGAATTATAAAGTTAAACTATGTCCTTCATTTAACCAATGTGCAATCCACATGAAATTAGCTTATTTTCAAATTATTTAAGTAGAAACTTTGCTCTGAAGCAAATGTTGCCACCAGAAAAAAAAGAAAAAAAAAAAGAAGGAAAAAAGGGAAACTCCAATCTCAGGTTGGATTTGCATGGCTAGCAATTGAAAAGGGCATCTTCTCATTTGTAAACAAAGAAAGGATTGTGTGGGAAGGCCTCCACACACCATGATCCTAAGTGTCATCAATGCCATTTTTACAACTTTTCAGGTTCTTTTTACAAGAACAGAACACGTATCAGCTAATTTCACTGTGTGAAGAAATTAGGCATTATGTAATGCTTGACTTCATGCTTACCTTTAGCAATACCTAGTATCAAGGTAACCCATGTACTGTAAAATAAGTTGATGTTATTCATGTCATAGCCACTGAAGTTACTTCAGTGGATATACTATCCAGCCTATTTTTATCATTTCTTTCCTTTTAATGATACTAAAATGTACTACTTTCTAACCATAAAAATCACTATTTCTCACAAGGAATACTGTGAGGAATCCTTGCTTCAATATTCTGTCTTTTTCACTGCATTCTTTTTACACAAATATATTTTGTCAGCTCTTGCTATGCTGAGTTTGATCCTACAGAATCCTATTTAGTTTTTATAGCTGTAATAATGCTTACATTAGGTAATCTTAAAATGCTTTCATTAGGTATCGCATGTAAATAGACAGAAACAGAACTGAAAGTCAGCTACCTACCAGCTCGTTAGTCTTACTTTCTGTTATAGCTGTGGTTAGTAGCTTGAGATTTAAATAGAATTGCTGAATATTTTAGTAACCAAGTACAATACAGTATTTGTTTTTTTTTAAGTTTAAAAAACCTATTCAAGTACACACTTATTAGTTGACATCCTATAAAAACAAACACAAAATATAATCCTTTGAATTCCCTAGTAGCAAATTCCTGTTTCTATGGGTGGAAACATCTGAAATTATTGAACACGGATCTCTGAGGAAAACATACTAATAACATGATTTTTCCCCAAAAGTGTGCTGAATAGGTAGAGGCTTAGATTCAGTATTTCAGTCCACTGTCAATTATCTGAATAGTTTGAGTGTCTCTCTATCCCTTTCTTTCTCTTTTTAGAAGAAAACGGATAATAAAAAATGTATAAACAAGTTACCAACTAGATTTCATTAAAGAGTCCTTTCAGAACCACTGTCCATCATTATCATCATCTTCCTCCTCATGGTCCAGATAGAGAAGAGCGACTTTCTTTTCATCAGAAATAACTGACCTTTGGTCTACCATTCTTTGCAATTGCACAGTTTTATCAAACTCATTCTTTTCATTCTCTGCCATCTGTGACTGACTAACAGAAGGATCTTGGTTATTGGATACGAGCATTGTTCCTTGCTGTTCTCCACTTTTTATGATAGATATTCCACCCATATTGGAAACATCCATTTGAAAAGTATAAGATGTTTCCTTGGATCCTACTTTAATATGCTTTACAGGCCTACTGCTCTCAGATGACTCTTCTGTTTGTGAAAGGTCTTCCGCTGTTTCAGAAGTAGGTCTTGCGAAGATTATTTCCTCAGTGTGACTTTCTACAGGAGTTATTTTAACATGCCTGTAAGATCTACTGGTATCTGAGCTTCCTTCATTCTCTGAAATATGTCCTTCTTGGTAAATGAGCTGTGGAGTTTCAGAAAGGGAGTCTTGATAGATGATTCGTTCAGTGGTTTTAACTCCCACTTGACCTACTCTATAATGCTTTACTGAGCCTCCTGAAAGAGTCTGGTCTTCCAGTTCACTGATTTCTGTGTGCTCAGAGACAGGCCCATGGTAGATGATTTCTTCAGCTGTCATAAACTCTTGGGGACCCAACTGAATATGTCTGACTGAACTTTCTGTCTGTGAGAAGCCTCTAGTGTCACTGACCTCCACTTTACCAGAGATTGGTCCTTCAAAGATAACTTGCTCAGTTTGACTCTCTTTTGGACCTAATCTGAAGTGCATTATTGATTTGCTGGAGTCCACAGACCCTTCTGTCTGAGAAATGTTACCTGAGCTGTTGAGCTCCAGAGAGTCTGAAACAGGTCCTTCAAAAGATACTTCTTCAGTTACTTGCCTTGATCCTACTGTGACGTGTCTTGTGGACCTGTTGAAGTCTCTTGAAAACTGGGAAAGATTTCCAGAATCAATCTCTTCTGCAGCTGTAGAAATAGGGCCTGTATAAATTATTTCTTCTGTAGTAGAAATAGGGCCTGAATAAATGACTTCTTCTGTGGTTTGGATTTCTTTAGGACCCAGCTTAAAATGTCTCACAGATCGGCTGAACTCTGATGATCCTTCTCTCTGAACAACATCTTCTGAAGCACTGATCTCCACTGTTTCAGCACCAGACCCTTCATGCACAATCTGCTCGAATCTCTGAACTTCTGCTGGACTAATCCTAATATGCCTTATGGTGTTGGTCTCATCAGTAGCTTGTGGTGAGTGAGAGACTTCTCCAAAATCTGAAGCTTCAAAAACTGAACCGTCATAAATAACTTTTTCAGTGGTATGATACCCTGTGCTACCAGTTCTCCTCACTGTGGAGGAGTTGTAGATTTCTTGATCAGCCAAAGGAGTACATTTGTCACCACCTACTTCTATATTGCTTACACCATCAACAACTCTCTCCGAACTCTCTTTTCTCAGGGAATGCAGTGTTGCCTTCTCCTTCTCACTTGCAATTACTTCATCAAGCTGAGCTGCATCGAATTCATCAGTATTAAGGGTCTGTGATAGATTGACTTCAGCAACAATAGTCACCACACCAGCATCCTCCTTTTGATCAACTTTTTTGATATCTACCTCTAAGCTACTGGAGTCAGCTTGACTTTGTTTTGTTAATGCAGATAGCTCCTCTTTCACACTGTCTGGGAGACTGCCCTCTAACTGCTCCAAAGCTTCCTTCAACTGCAGTTTAGGGTCCTTTGTTTCCTTTGATAAAAGCCCTTTTATTGAAGTCTGAAATTCATGGGGAATTTTAATTTCTTTTTCAATAACCATGGATTCTACATGGGAAGTTTCAGCTTCAGGATGCTCTTTTAAAATATGGGCACTTGCTTCCTCCCCTACCACCTGATATGTTTCTTCTGGAGAGCTTACACCATCTCTCTTACTTTGCGTGCCTTGTAAAAATTCATCTTGCCAAGAATACTTAATAGTTGATTCTTCTTCTATATGTATTTGCCCATATACTGAGTCATCGTCTTTTTCATTAATAATGGGATGATCATCAGGAACAGACACAAAATATTTTTGTTCAGTAGGTGAGTCATCTTCCTCAGTTACTTCTTCCACATGAGTGAAACTCTCATGGCGTGGTTTCTTCTTTTTAACATCTTCATATGTGAACGTTACGCTTTGCTCCTCCTCACCGTAACGCCTCTCTCTCTCAGGGAATGTATCTTCCACTTCCTCTACTTCAAAAGGTGTGGAAAAATCAGCCCTTTCATCAGTGGCATAATCTAGTGGCTCCTCTACAATCTCAACGTTAACAGAGACATTCTTCCTGTCCTCGTTGCCTTTCAGGCCGTGATGTACTATATCTTCTATCTCCTCTTTGGAAGGAGTTCCCTCAACACCCTCTCGAACCACTTTTCTAACATCCTGGTATGATAGACCTCCCGCATCAGCTTCACCAGAAATATCTATGTTTTCTTGAATTTGAGATTGCACTGTGATCTCAGTCTTGATTTTTCCATCATCTGGTTCTTCTTTCTTATTAAAATAGGTCACTTTTGTGTCTGTAGATACTTGTGAACTAGAAGAATGTGTAAAACTTCTAAGAATGTCAGCAACAATATTCTCTGCTATATTTTCAGTTGACAAAGATCCCATTTTGTGACTTCTGTCACTCATTTGCTCTTCATCTTTCAAACTGGATTCTGCTTCTGAAATCCTCACTTGGTGAATTTCAGCAGGCTTAGTTACATGCTCATCATTTTCTCTTCCTATGGAAGTTTTAACACCTTTTAACCTTATATCTTTATTACTGGGAGATTCTTTGTCGGGAGCTGGTTTTTCAATAGTGATAGGTATCTCAATGACTCCTTTGCTTCTCGATTCCGAAGCTGCATTTATATCCTTTTTGATTGATTCGCTTTTCAAAGTTCTTGCATTAGAAATATCACTCCCCGTTAACTTCTGGTTAATGACTTCCTCACGGATATATGTTTTCTCCTCCATTTTCCTTCCAAAATCAACACTTCTTTCTTCTTTAAAGGATTTCTCATCTGTTTTCCTTTCCTCCTCCTTTGTTTGTTTCTCTGGCTTATCTTTTTCTTTCAGCAGAGATTTATCTTCAGTTGGTTTGCTGCTTCCTCTGTTTTCTTTTCGTGTGGTCCAAGTTTCAGTTATGGTTTCTTCATACTTAGATGGTTTATAATTGGTATCCAGCTCATACATTGGGAATCTAGTGAAGCTTGGTTTTGTTCTTATATTTTCAGTAGTCCCGGGCTTTGTGTCAGGCTTGTGGTCCTTGTCTGATCTTTCAGCATGTGCTGATTTTGAAAAAGATACTGTGGATGAAGTTGTAACTTCCGTTTTCTTTCTGTCAGGAATTGTCTTATGCTGCATTTCAGTGGTTTTCCAGCTACTGTAAGCTGGAGTAAATGTTCTTAATTCTCTGTGGTCTGTTAAAATCCTTTCATCCTTTCTAACAGTTGTTGAAGGGCGATATACTGAACCAAGTACATCTCTTCCAAAACCTCTTCCACTAGCTGTAGTCTGCGATCCAGCCTGTGTTGACCGAGCTGAATAATGTGCAGAACTGCTGGTATTTGTCACTGGCATCCTGCGTCTTGTATCAGTGATCCTGAGAGCTGGTGAAGCTTTATTTCTGTTATTTTCTTGATAAGTAGAGTAAATATCAGTGTAGTTATATGAAGTGTTTATAATATCTGAAAAAAAGAGCATAAGTAACCAAACATTAAAATAATGGCTTGTATCTGAAATAATACAGAACAGAGGGCATGAACTGAGAAATTTTATGCTACATTTTTGAAAGAAAACATGCATTTAAATATCTATTGCACTGTGATCTCAGTCTTTATTTTCCCATCATTTGGTTTTTCTTTCTTATTAAAAGAGGTCACATTCATGTCTGTAGATATAATAAATCACAAATAAATTATGCTAATATCCTAGGCTTGTTTTTTTGTTTCATTAGTCAAAGTGGCCTGAAGTTCCTATTGAGAATTAACAGCATATCTGCCACCATGTACTAGAAAATGAAAACGCAACTACAACCCTTGATAGCCACGAGATACAATGAATTACACCAATCTATACAATTCAATAACATGCACCAGGAATAACTGATGGACTCCAAGACCAACCAGTACCACACAACTCAAATCTCCAAATCCTAAGAAGCCAGCCACATCTCCTCTGATTTTTAGTAGTGTGTCCTACACTGGTACCACCAAAAGTGCCTGAGCTCTGTTTGCAGATCAAAACTGCCAGGGACAGTGCTAACAATTTAACAGCATGAGCAATTCTATGTGAGCATTTCAGCCTAGGCCCTAGTCTGTTTAATTCACTACTACAGGCACAGCCTTCACATCTCTTATGGGACTACTATCTATGATAGCCCAGTGATTTTAACATCACACATTGATAAACTCAGGAGTATTATGGAGACTAATTCTGTTACTAATAACAGTGGCCACAGCAGTCAGATCGAAGGTCCATCTGATCTAGTATCCTGTGTACAGTAACCAGAAGTAGATACATAGGGAAGTGTGTAAGGACAGGGCAAGTAGATAGCGATACTTCCCTGGTATACTCTCACAGCCTCCAGAGATTTGCAGCTCCTAAGACAGAAATGGTATCTTTATGTTTAGTAAGTCTTGGATTTTTCTTTCATTACTCTGCTAAAATTTCTCTTTAAACCCACCTACACTTTTTAACCCTCATGTGCCTCGTGATGACGAGCTCTGTGGTTTTAACTACATGTTTTGTTAGATACCTCTTGCTTTATACTTCAAAGCACTCTTAAGAACTATGGGTATCAAAAACCTCTTGCACTATTAGAGCTATTAAACACCACTCCCTACTTTCCTCCTCCACTTGAGTCACAGTTTTATGAATTCTCATTACAGAATAGCACTACGCTGATTTAAAATATTAAAACTCAAAACCAATATTCATTTTGCAATGCACTCATAAAAAGTATTCTTCAGGAATACTCTAACACAATAGTTAGCAGTTATATTTAATTCAACATCCATTTTATAACATTCAATGTTTACCTTGAGGCAATTTTCCTCCATACTGCTCTCTCCATGTAATAATCCACTGGTTGCTCTCCCCTTCTAACAAAGCTCTGCAAAACACAAAAAAGCATTCCATTAAAATGTTGGGAAGAATAATCACATTTAACATTTCAAAGTCTTAGAAACTGAAACAATTATCCTGCAGTTGGGTCAGATCCTGAGTGTTTTTTCACACCCCATGTTTTGCTGCTGAGAATGAGAAATCCTCAGCATCTTCCAGACTCGCAGTTTGCAGAGTCCAGTTCATGAGACACTGCAATGATCTGGCAGCAGCAGCCACAATACAGTTTTAGATCAAATCTTCCACATAAGCCAACAAACTGCTTCCTGACATGGAAAGATCCACTGATTTCCACTATGGAATCATACAGGCTAACAAATTTTTCCAGAATGATGATCATATAAAAGAGTTAGGAGAAAACTGACAGATATTCAGTAAAGCTTTCTCAGAGAAACACATGGAGATGGTTTATAAAGAGAAGACAAAATTGAAAAGAATATTTGCAAGTAAATAGTCAGCAATATTCCTGCTGGTAATACAGTACCAAAGGTGTCTGTGCAGGGTCATATATGAGGGGACTGTTACATCCAGGATTTGTACGTTTATCCTTTTCAAATGAAAACCGAAGGAAAGTATTACTTCTACTGTCAAACGCTGGCTAGTGCAAGAGGAAACAATTTACAGTATTAAAGTAACTATTCTTAGTTCCTGTTCAATCAGAAATTAGAAACCTGTTTTACAACAAAGGACTAGGAAAATCCCTTGTGACTGCTTGGTTTTCCCTCTGTTCCTCAGCCTTCCATTCATCCTTTTTGCAATGACTCCATAATAACTTCTGTAGTCCAGTTCCACAGGACTACTGTGGTTAAGGCTTCCTCTTGTTGACCAACCAAGGCATCATGGTAGCTCAGCAGCAATTGCTCAGAAATGGACAGGACACCAGTTTGCTTACCTTTACCTTCTGGAAATTATATTGCTACAAACAGCAGAAGCAGGCAACAACTGTTAATAATGCTCTTCATCATTTTGTCTACTACTGTTCTTGGTGTATTGACATACAGAATGGAAACTCTTTGAGTTGCTTTTTCTATGCTGGTAATACACATTAGCTGTCCTTGGAGACATGGTACCCAGCTGATAGCAAGAGAACACTGGCTATCCTTTCTTTATGCCAAAATCTCTTCCTGATATAGCATGGATGTACAAGGAGCATACTTCCTCAAGACCCATCTAACAGCAGCCACAAGCTTATCCTATTCCTGAATAAGGTTACTGCACTACATGTTGTCCTTTCTGCAGTGGTGGAAAGGACTCCATATGTGCATTTCCCACAGAAATTAGCACAACTGTGGGGCAAAATACTTCCAGGAGCAATTGCTTTGCACTAAGAATATTCCAATAGGCACACAGCATACTTCTGTCCTCCTGGGACGGAAAAAGAATAAGTGCATTCCCTAAAATTACTCAACTGCTCTAAAAAAACCTAAACAAAATTGCTGGCTTCTTCCATGTACCAAATACAAAAAGCAAGTATTAGGGTGATCTTATTCAGTCCTACAAGCTTAGCAATGGCTCTCCATAAGACTGAGACCCAGAATTCCTGATAATTTCTCTGGAAGTCTTTCTGTGCTTTCCTTCCCTCCTGCTGTCCATATGCTTTTGCAGGGCCTCAAGCTACATTATTCCCCCCAAGAAGGGTGCTCAACTGCAGCATTCTGGTGCAACAGCCTAGAAATTCTATGGCAGACTCTTTCAATACACAACGGAACACTATAATCAGTACAGAAACTTTGGTGTTTTCATATTCACTTCAACTAGTGAGGTACTCATTTCATCATTTCCAGTCTTGGAAATGCCAGATGTTCTGCACTGATAACATACAGCTGCAGCATTAAAGTTGTCATGAGTAAAGCTGGAAGATTATGATAGCCAAGGCTTCTGACTCCTGGGGTGGGGGGGGAGGAGTTGAGAGCAATTTAGGATTGTGGTATAAAACACATTTGCTGGGCATTTCTGTCAAAATTAACAAAGTAGGCACTTCAAATGTCAGCTGTAGGCTTCACACTTCACGTGGCTGATCACTTTGTACACTTAATGCCTCTTGGGTTTTGACTGCCTCTAGATTCAGTAGGATAATGCTACATCAGCAAAATATTAGTAAGGTTCTTTGCAATCATGGATTCGCCTGAATTCAGAAGAAAAGCCAGATTAGAATTACCTAACATATTTACAGATCACTTTCCCCCTTAAAACAGGCTCAAATGGACACCTTTACTTCTATTTTGTTAGTCAAAAAAAAAAAAACCAAAGTAAAAGCAATTTATCTTCCTCCATATTAAGAGAGGCTTTATAGGAATTAGATGACTTCACCACATACAGACAATGTTTCCCAGACCAAACGTCTGATCTGATGAAGCTACTGAGTGCCAAACTAACAGCTCCAACAGAGATCCTCTGAAGAAGCTGGTGGTGACGCTGCAAAACATATCAAGATGCTGGTAAAGAAAGGGTTAACCATGACGAAGGAAACCAGGAATGTGGGTAGTTTGACTAAGGATTTCTGGCTGCTGTTAAAACAACAGTTGTTCAGTTGCTGCAGCAACGTATGAAGTCACTAAAAATAAGCTCCAAGAGGTAACTGTATATGGCAAAGGGCAACAGCAAACAGAAAAGCTGGATCTGAAATATTACTACTGAAAATACAATGTACTTGAAAATGAAAGGCAAAGCTTCATGAAATATCTATAAAACCAAACAGTAAATCCGTGTAAATATGCATGCCCTCAGGCTTATCAGATAAGCAAGAAAATGTTAAACTGACTTTGGCTTAATAAACTGTAATGTACTGAGCACTGGCCTGGAAGCCAGTAAACTCTGGTTATCTTCCTCAGCTTGACCATAGCTTCAGTTCACACAAGTAATTTTGCTTCTCTGTTCATTTACATCCTTTCCTAATACTACTCATTTAAACTATAACCTCTTTGTGATGAGGAGTGCTTTTAAACTTAAACTGCCTGAAAAACAAGGTGTTACTTTCAACTCCATTAACCCTTCAGAATTCACAGTAGTGACAAAAAACATTCCTCCGAGCAGCACTTCTAAAAAATAACCAGATCAGCTACTTCCTGGAAATTGGATCCCAAATGACATAAACCAAGTGTTAACACAATGTGTGCAAGTGTTGCCAGTTCCAACTACACCTTTAGCTCATCTTATCATTAACGTCACTTATCTAAAGTTAGCAGTGACGTGCTTGCCAGGCTGAAGCCCTCAGTGTGCTGGATGACAACAGAAATAACCAGTCCATGAAAGCAGGTGGATGAAATAAACTGGTATGGGTGGGGAAGAAGTTATAAGGATGCAGTGCAAATGTTATCATGGTCATTAGACAACAGCAGTGACTTTGTTTCAACTGCAGAAACCCACAATCTCAGACAGACTGTTAGCCAGCAGGTTATAAAAATGCATCCTCTCTATCGTGGGGATTTGGTAAGGAGGTACCAAAAAACAGCCCTCCAGGAAGTGGAATTTTTAGAGGCCAAGACCATTCCACATCTTTTTTCCATCTCAAGATGGGAGGACAAGGACTCTATGAAGAACAGCAAGTAACTGCCTGCATGTTAAATTCCCTGGGTGTGGAAAACTCAGAATGGTCTCAAAATAAATCCAGGAATGGGACATATTGAATTGTACAAGTTGTAAACCAACTGAAGGAGGATTGCAGGGTGTTCCTGGCAAGTGTATTGAGAGATCCTGACAATGACCAGGCAAAAAGACAAAACAAACAAAAAGCTTTGTAGCCTTCCCGGCCTCAAAATGCAGGGTGGTAACCTAGAACAGAACACTGGCATGGCTCTAGGAGTTCAAAGTAAAATCTTTCACCCTTCAATAATACCATATTTTAGAGGATGCAGAAAAACTACTTAACGTATGGCAGAAGCTCTGGGCAGCCTCTGCTGTTTGAAGAGAAGAAGCTTCTGATAGCTGAGGAGAAAGGCTTGTTAGTAATTACGATCCTAGGCAGATTTTTCTATGTGCTTTTAGAACTAAGAGTCTTGCACAGTGATTCATTCACCACTTCCCTCTGGAAATAAAACTTCAGAATAGCCTACGTAGTTGCAGTTTTGCTGGGTTCCAAGAACACAGAACAAAACTGCAAGACATAAATATTTACTTCAACACTGGTGAAAAAGGATTGGGAATGAAGATTCCCAGGAGATACGACTTCATAAAGCCACTTAAGACATATATATCATATGACATATATATCATATATATCAGAGAGCCTCAGGTCCCAGAGCAGGAAGGGTGAGCAGGTTCAGAGAGGAAGTACATGTGGTCTTTGAGGAAGGGTGTTCCTTGCAACAATGATCCCTCTTGCCAGTCCAGGAGCAGTGTTGACTAATGGAAAGAACTGGCTTTAAAACCAAATCTGTAGTTGTAAAACAAAGAGAAAATACAGGGTGGGAGGTACAAAGAGAGCCCCAAGAAGTAGACCAGATACCACACCCTTAACCTATAATGCCAGGACAAAAATTGGTGCCAAGGCCCTCATGGAAACCCCTCAGTGAAAAGTTCAGGATGTTGAACTAAGTGTGAACAGGTGCCTTTTGTTTTCAATATGCATAAGCAAGGGTGTATGCCAGCATCCTTCATGAAAACAACCTGGATCTGGTATCACATGCCCTGGTTATCACAGATAAAAAGACCTGTGAGAGGAACAGGATGTGAAAAAGTACATAGATGAGCAGTCTGGAATTCTCTTGCTAGACAGCTTACTAACTGGATCCATACTGGCTCCCTCCACAACAGTGCTGATGAAGGCATACAGTAGGGAGAATAAGAAGAGAAGATATGGCAAAACTCCATAAGCGTAAAAACACAAACCAATCCCTTTTTAGCTTCTGGTATTTCAAAAATCACTTTGTTTGCAGGCATTAGATAGCATGTTCTCTGATCTTAGCAAGACTCATTTCTCTGTTTTCATCTTTTTCAGTAGATAGGTGCTCATTTGTCCACCGAAGTCTGCCTTGCCAACCCAATCAGTGATACAAGTGGCATTCACTACAATCAGCTGAAGAAACCCTACAGGTTCACAGTATCACAGTATCACAGTATGCTGGAGATTGGAAGGGACCTCAAAAGATCATCTAGTCCAATCCCCCTGCCAGAGCAGGAACACCTAGATAACGTTACACAGGAATGTGTCCAGGCGGGCTTTGAATGTCTCCAGGGAAGGAGACTCCACAACCTCCCTGGGCAGCCTGTTCCAGTGTTCCGTCACCCTCACTGAGAAGAAGTTCCTTCTCAAGTTTAAGTGGAACCTCTTGTGTTCCAGTTTGCACCCATTACCCCTTGTCCTATCATTGTTTGCCACTGAGTAGAGCCTGGCTCCATCCTCGTGACACTCCCCCTTTATATATTTATAGACACTTATAAGGTCACCCCTCAGTCTCCTCTTCTCTAAACTATAAAGACCCAGCTCCCTCAGTCTTTCCTCATAAGGGAGATGCTCCACTCCCTTAATCATCTTGGTTGCCCTGCGCTGGACTCTCTCCAGCAGCTCCCTGTCCTTCTTGAACTGAGGGGCCCAGAACTGGACACAATATTCCAGATGGGGTCTCACCAGGGCAGAGTAGAGGGGAAGGAGGACCTCTCTCGACCTACTAACCACCGCCCTTCTAATACATCCCAGGATGCCATTGGCCTTCTTAGCCACAAGAGCACAGTGTTGGCTCATGGTCATCCTGTCGTCCACTAGGACCCCCAGGTCCCTCTCCCCTACACTGCTCTCTAGCAGGTCGTTCCCCAACCTATACTGGAACCTGGGGTTGTTCCTGCCCAGATGCAGGACTCTACACTTTCCCTTGTTATATTTCATCCCGTTATTCCCTGCCCAACTCTCCAGCCTGTCCAGGTCTCGCTGGATGGCAGCACAGCCTTCTGGCGTGTCAGCCACTCCTCCCAGCTTAGTGTCATCAGCAAACTTGCTGATAGTACACTCAATTCCCTCATCTAAATCATTGATGAATATATTAAATAATACCGGTCCCAGTACTGACCCTTGAGGCACTCCACTAGTTACAGGCCTCCAACTAGACTCAGCCCCATAAACTACAACTCTCTGGCTTCTCTCCTTCAGCCAGTTCGCAGTCCACCTCACTACCTGGTCATCCAGTCCACACTTCCTCAATTTAGCCGTGAGGATGCTGTGGGAGACTGTGTCAAAGGCTTTGCTGAAGTCAAGGTAGACCACATCCACCGCTCTGCCATCATCCATCCACCGTGTTATTTCCTCATAAAAGGCTAAGAGATTGGTCAAACATGATTTCCCCCTGGTGAAGCCATGTTGACTGCCCCTCATAACCCTCTTATCCTTGACATGCTTTAAGATGGCACCAAGGACAAGGTGTTCCATCACTTTCCCAGGGATGGAGGTGAGGCTGACCGGTCTATAGTTACCCGGGTCCTCCTTCTTGCCCTTTTTGAAGACCGGAGTGACATTTGCCTTCCTCCAGTCCTCAGGCACCTCTCCCGTTTCCCAGGACTTGGTAAAGATGATGGCGAGTGGTCTAGCAATGACTTCCGCCAGTTCCCTCAGCACCCGCGGGTGCATCCCATCTGGACCCATGGATTTATGGACGTCCAGATTGCTCAACTGATCTCTAACCCATTCCTCATCGACTAAGGCAAGTCGCTCGGTCGACCTGACTTCATCTAAGGTCTCAGGGGTACAGGGCTCTTCAGGACTGCCTGCAGCAGAGTAGACAGAGACAAAGAAGGCATTCAGTAACTCTGCCATCTCTGCATCTTCTGTCACCAGGGCACCCATCCCGTTCATCAGTGGGCCTACATTGCCTCTGGTGTTAGTTTTGTCTGCCATGTACTTGAAAAAGCTCTTTTTGCTGTCCTTGACCCTTCTTGCCAGGTTTAATTCTAAGGAAGCCTTAGTCCTCCTAGCTGCCTTCCTACATCCCCTAGCAGCAGCCTTATATTCCTCCCAAGTGGCCAGCCCCTCCTTCCATGACCTGTAAACTCTCCTCTTCCACTTGAGCATACCCAGCAATTCCCTATTTAGCCACACAGGTCTCTTGGCCCTCTTCCTTGACTTCCTACGTGTCGGGATGCTCCTATCTTGAGCACGGAAAAAGCAGTCCTTGAATGTCAACCAACTATCTTGGGCCCCTTTTCCTTCAAGCAGCCTTGCCCATGGGATTTTCCCTAGCAATTGCTTGAAAAGGCCAAAGTTTGCCCTGCTAAAGTCCAGGGTTGCAATTCTACTTGGTATTCTACTAGTCCTGCCACACAGGATCCTGAACTTCACCATCTCGTGGTCGCTGCAACCAAGGCAGCCCTCTACCCTTACTGCTTCAACCAGACCCTCCTTGTTAGTGAGGATGAGATCCAGCAGTGCTCCTCTCCTGGTCGGCTCATCCACCATTTGCAGGAGGAAGTTATCATCCATACACTGGAGGAACCTCCTGGACTGCGGCTGGGTTGCCGAGTGGTCCTTCCAGCAAACATCAGGGAAGTTAAAATCCCCCATGACGACCACGGCCTGTGACTGTGAGGCCTCTCTCAGCTGCCTGTAGAAGGCCTCGTCAACTTCCTCACCCTGATCTGGTGGTCTGTAACAGACACCTACAACAGTATCCCCCCTGCCAGCCTGCCCCTTAATTCTCACCCACAGACTCTCAACTCGCTCATCATCTGTCCCCAGACAGAACTCGGTGCATTGTAGTTCCTCCCGCACATAAAGAGCGACCCCACCACCCCTCCTGGCTGGCCTGTCTTTCCTGAAAAGGACATAGCCCTCCATGACTATATTCCAGTCATGTGAGCTGTCCCACCACGTCTCTGTAATTGCCACCAGATCATAGTCTCCTGACTTAACACAGGTTTCCAACTCCTCCTGTTTATTTCCCATGCTGCGCGCATTGGTGTACAGACATTTCAGGGAGCGAGCTGAGCACACCGACTTCACCCTAGGATTATAGGAGGCCTCCCAGTCTTCATTAATTCTGGAGCGCTGCCCCACTGGGGCAAGCCCAGCAACAACCCCATCCCCCTTCGAATCTAGTTTAAAGCTCTCCAAATGAGCCCTGCTAATTCGTGCCCCAGCATCCTTTTGCCTCTGTGAGACAAACCTTTCTCACTTGACATTGTCCAGACTGGTGCCCTATAAAACCAGCCATTATCAAAGAATCCAAAGCCCTGCCTGTAGCACCAGTCTCGTAGCCAATCGTTCATGAACTGAATCTTCCCATTCCTTCCCACATCATCAGTGGAAGATGGAAGGAGTGCAGAGAAGATCACTTGAGCCCCAGACTCTTTCACCATCCTCCCCAAGGCCCTGTAGTCTTTCTTCATCCCCCTCAGACTGCGGGAAGCAGCTTCCTCCCCACCTGTCTGGAAGACCAGCAGCGGGTAGTAGTCTGTCGGGTGCACCAGGCTGGGGAGCGCCCTGGTGATATCCCTGATCCGGGCTCCAGGCAGACTACACACTTCCCTATGATGAGGGTCAACTCTGCATATCGGGCCCTCTGTTCCTCTCAGAAGGGAATCCCCTACTACAATGACCCTTCTTTCTTTCTTAACAGAGGCAGTCCTGAGGTGCAAAGTCGACCCCCTTTTCCTATGTGGCCTTGTGGCTGGCCTTGCCCCAGGTTAAGGATCAGGTTAAGGAGCTTCTTAACTAGACAACAAACATATGCTGGAGCTGATGCCGAACTGTTCATTCTCCTTTCATTAAGAAGGGTAGGGAATCCTTAGACACACCAATAGTGCTCAGATAATTGGTGATATGACCTCTGGAAAAGTTCTGGAATTTAATGGGCTTACAAGGTTTTACAGAGCAGAAGCACTGATGATGGTTCACTTATCAACTAAGAGAGTGTCCAAACAACTAAATAACTGGGCATTATCATGCCTACTTCTGGATGAATACTAATCATCAGAACAATCCTGATAATGCTGTCATTGTGAAAGTGCTAATCCCATTTTGCAGATGAATAAACTAAGGGAGAAAGTTTAAGTGACAACAGTAAGTCAACATCAGAGCTAGGATTAAAAGAATGGTATATTTTAGCAAAGTTAACAGAATTAACACACACCAGTAAGGACCACAGCTGGCTACCATTTCCTCAGTTTCTCTTCTACTAGTAATGCTCCAGATACTATTGGCTTTCCAAGGATCACAGGGATCCCACTCCACCAACAAACATCCAGGTATTGTTGCTCACCAACTGACTGCAAATTACTTGTCCCACATACTGCTTGTGATTTCATGTCATCCAGAAGCCAGCCTTGGTCTGTACCTCATTGCACACAATACTCAAGGCATCTTGAACAGACCATTGCTTCTCTTTGATGGACTACAGACATCCTTTTCTCACCAACTTGTCAGCAAGCTACTCAGAATCTACTCTTTCAAGCTTCTCATTTTCAATTATACAACTACAATTAAATTAGGTGAACGCTAATCAACATATTCAAACAATTACACATGCCATGTAAGTTGACAGCTGGCAACTATGCTACCTCATGTTTTATTGATTGCAATGTAGGGATACTGGCTCCTCAGCTTGTAATCAAATATTGCCTCAACAATTCACATCACATGATAACAACTTGATCAGAACTAAGAAGGTTTCTTACATATCACTGCATTTGTTAAGCTGTATGTTTTGTCTCCTCTAACATGTTGTTCTGGGGACAGAGGAATAGAAGGAAATACTAACAGATAGTTTTGCTTGAATGATCAAATTACAGTCACCTCTGCCCACTGGCGATTCTTAGTGTTACTAACTAATAATGTTATTTTACTATTCTTACAGTTTTCGCAGAGATCTCAGACAACTTCACACGTACTAGCAGCCTTCTGAAGGGGTGTTATCTTCCTTTCACAGACATCACAGTCAAGCGCAGAATAGTATAGTGACCTGTGTCACAGAACAAGCCAACAGCAAGCTAAAAACCCATATTAGGGGCCCATTTGCTCTGTTTAACAAACCACAAGACATGCAAGGAGTCTTGATCTCGGACTCTAAGAGCAGCTATACTCTAAATGCTGGAAAGAGAGTGACTAGGGCTCCTGAAACCTATAAAGAGCGATTTAAATCATCTTCTGATTAGATGATTTAGTGAGACGGCAATTCTTACCTGTAGGTTTCAATTTCAAGGATGAGGCCTGTTTTCACCTGCAGTAGTTCTTGATAGTCCTTCAGGTAATCTGTGATTGATGCGGTGAGGAACTGCTTTTCTTCTTCAAGGGCATCGATTATCCTCTAAACAGAAATATTGATTTTTAGTCTTGAGCTAGCATAGAAATCTGTACACTTGAATGCCTAATAACAAACCTTTTATTTAAAAAGGTAATCTGAGAGAACAAGAAATCACTATGTTGCATCACTTCAAAACCCAGAACTAATCAGGTAGGACCTCCCCGTGTACAATCTGACATACATGGCTACTGAAGCAGAGTTTCATGCTAAG
Source organism: Pezoporus occidentalis (assembly GCF_034315485.1). Taxonomy (NCBI): domain Eukaryota; kingdom Metazoa; phylum Chordata; class Aves; order Psittaciformes; family Psittacidae; genus Pezoporus; species Pezoporus occidentalis. The sequence continues at coordinate 37,390 of NW_026915919.1, forward strand.
ATTTCATTTTATGCCTTACTAAGCTAGTTACATATTTCAGTAAAACCTATTCAGATGCCCTGTACAAAAATTATCAAGTATACACGCAAGGAGAATACATTTATTTCTATATGTGATTGTTAATGTGACTCGTTTTGTCATTTTAAGAGTATAGATGTTTATATTTGATATCAGGAATTCCAGCAATTGCTTTACCACGGGAACCTGGCCTATTTCTCTCTATTGGTATTATCAGTTCCATAGACATGTAGGTCAAAATCTGGTTTTGGATTCCATCTGCAGAATTTCATAGTGCCTAGAAGGTGAAGGATGAACCTCCAGTGCTTCCTTTGAGCCAAGTTCTCCACAGTATTTGGACACCTGCTTTGTAGTCCATCCAGCTTTGTCCTAACTGCTACTCTGAGGATGTACAAGGGATTGCTCATCTTCACCTTGATAACTAAACTTCATACCTTCACAGGTGTGTGTAGCTATGGGAGGAGCGTAGTTTACATGACACCCACAAATTACTTGTAGCAGTAGCACTTATGAGATAGTAGGTAACGCCTGCCCCCCTTCCCTTAACCAGTTTTGGAAATGGATAAAGGAACTGATGAGCAGAAATACTCTGAAATACTAAATACTGAATAACTGTACACAACAGAAAAAGCCATGAAGACTTAATGCAACACGTTAAGATTCGATTTAGACCAAGACAATTGACTCTCATGCTCTTGAAAAAAGCACCACAGAAAGCAAGTGCTATAATCACTGTTGTTACCTCCAGGGGCAAATTGCCACCCTGCAGAAAATAAGCCCTCCCCTGATAACCAGGAGAAACTGGTTCAGTACAAACTTAGAACTAAAAGTATTGGTATTAGCTGTTCACTGTCATTCTTAATAGTTTCCCCACTGTGGATAGAATTTATTAACCCAGATCAATCCTCAGTCAGCAGGTTGATGCTAACTGAAACACTGTGAGCAGTACTTTGTTCTGGAGGCTGTATCTTCCAATACATGTGGATATATCTCTCTTTATAACTCATATTAATCCATTTCTTCATTTGCATTTATAGCTGTTGTTAAATTATAGTGATTATACTGATGTTTTCTGTGACACAACAAACCTTTCTCACATTCCTCTATGTACCTAAAACTCCCTTTTTTATGGCAGAAGAAATCATATCCACATCTGATAAAGCACTATCGGCCACCCAGCAGCCTCATCCAGACTGCAGTGGAGGTAACATCCTGTACAGCCACGCACAGCAGCAAGCAAACCACTGACCTTTAGCGGCTCTAAAGCAACAATCCTGTTCAAGAACTGACACAATGGAAAATCCCAAGATGAGAAGGAAAGAAAAGTGCCAGGCCCTTCTTTTAAAAGGGAAAGGCTCTCAAGCAAGAATGGACAGGGTGTTGAGAAACCCAGAGGAGAAGCAAAAGGAGCAACTGACAAGGAAGACTGGATCCCTATGGGCCCAACCCCTAAAGGTGTTAAGAGTCCCTTACCCCCAAGTTCTGTAGTCCAGGTTTGAAAAGCCACCTAGGTTATACCCACTGGATTTGGAGAGCACTTGGAACCCAAAAGTTAGAGTTAATGATTACCATAAGGGGCTAGAGAACCCAGCCAGCTGTATAATAGTTCCAAAGGAATTCATTCCAACAGGAGCAGACATTGTATAGACTAGATGGCAGGCAGCCAGTCATCCAGCCCTCCAGCCACTGATGCTTAAACGCAATGTGAGGGACAATTGGTCTCAAGTCTTGTTTCTAAGCATGCCAAAAAGTACATAAACCACTTCAACGAAGTTTGGGAGACTGCAAAGTAACAAACTTCATTTTGCCAAAGGTAACCTGTGTTGCAATTGCATTAGCTTCACACAGGACTTTCTTGGAAAGATGCTTCTCAACCACATTAATCCCATGCCCTCCCAGATCCCAGCAATGCCCTGCTAGAGCTAAGTAACTGAATAGAAGTGATTTTCTCACCATTCAAATATTCCTTTCCAGGCAGCAGTGGGAAATTTTAGAAGGGCAGTAGGAGGAAAAGGATTTACTTGGGTTGTCCAAGCTGCACCTACTAAGGGAATAATGAGAGTATTCCAGGCTCCAGCCCTTTCCATCTGGTACTATTTACTGATCCCATAGCTCACTCAGTGGCTCAGCAGGGAGGAACTGACACTACACTTAGCTGGCTAGAAACTGGTGTACAAAAAAATGCACAGGACATACTGATATTTACATGTTCATTTGACAAGATCCTTTCTTCTCTGGGGCTCACAACACTGCCACAGGAGCTGATCCTAAACCCACCGCATTAGTGATAATACATGCCTCGTTCCAAAGCAGCAGGATGAGCCATGACCTTTTTACATCCAAAAACTACAGGGCTTTCTCAGATCACAGAGTTTCTCCGTAAGTATTGTCACAGCTAAAATTATGGAAGCAGGAGACCTACTGAGTTCATCCCTTTAGCATCCATGCCAGTGAAAATTTTCCAAGCAATGTATGATTTACAGCTTGCCTCCTTCAGCTGAATTATAACTCCAAATACATATTTCTATTTAACATTGCTGAAAGCTTTAGTGAGGATAAGGGCAGTGCAGGAGGCAAAGATGGACATATAAGGCAACTGGATGATATATGGAAAATATGAATAAATCTAATTGCCACTGCAGCTGCAATGCACAACAATCACTTGACTTAAATCTGTACATACCTATCATTTCTATGTGACACCTTACAATAAATAAGCATAAAGTAGATGCTCTTTAAAGAGTAGTTTAAAATCCATGCTGAGCATACTGTAGCTAATAAAAGAAATAATGAGGGAGGGAAAAAAGCTTTCATCACAAGAACAAAACCTCTAACAGCTGCGTCTACATAACCTGTAAGTTTTCTTCCTGGATGTGAGCAAAAGGCATTTTATTTCTCATGTACAGTAGACTGGCCACTGGAAAAGGCTTTTCTCATCAGAAACCATGAATATGAAACTGCTTGGAAGCTATAAACCTTATGATAGGACTTGCACCAGAATGCAAATACTATCTAGATACATAGTCAAAGATCAGACAGCTCACATGTTTTCAGGCTGACTATCAAAGCACTTCTTTCTTTGTATTACTAAGATTTGAAGTCATTGTTCCTGTAAAATCCAAAGCAGGCCAGATGCTCATGGGAGTAAAATAGAAGTTTGTTGTGTTGGTATCAAAATATCAATCTATTTTTGAGATGCAGGACAGTTCAAGGGCACACATTGATTTCAATTACCTGACTGCTGCAATGGGGATGTTCTGTCTCCACTTGCTCTCCTGAATAAAAGTCTTGAAAGATACAACCAGATACAGAGACACCACACTGGTATAAAAACACCTTGCTGAGGTGAGAGTTTGGTATCTGCACGCATCCATTCTAACTGACTTTGAAAAGAAAACTTGCAGCATGGAGTAACGAGTTATATATAATAGGAGCTATATAAAGTGCTCCTCTTAAAATAACACCGTATTTAAAGGTTTTCAGTTTGAGCCATGATGATTGAAAGTCAGTGACATTTTCATTATAAATCCCTAAAACTGAATAGAGGCAGCAAGGAGAACAGAATTTGGAAATCCCAGTAACATTAAATATTAGTAGGCTTATGTGTATTTATGTAAACTTAGACATCTTAAAGAATAGGAAAAAAATGAAAAGGTGTCTTTTATTCGTTACATTTTCACCTGGCTTTGACTGATGGATTGATTTAATTAACAAGTACTTTATATATAACATCTTCTAAAGGTTTCTAAAGGAAACATTTACATACAGAATTGAAAGAACTGTCCTGTCAAAAATGAGGAAAAAAAAAGGTAGTTAAAGTCTTTCCGATTACTTCTTACACACCTACCCTGCCTCAGCTCACAGCATCTGCAAACAATCTGGCAACATACTAACCCCAGACACACAGAGCAACAGGTCCCAGTCCTTTCCCAGCTGCTGGACACAATGCCAGCATTAGCACACAGGCTCCCACAAACACCCGGCTCCAGCAGGGTGTTACTAAAAGGTCTAACAACAAAAGAAGTGTTGCCCTCAGGAAATCGATCCATGGCCTGGATGACCTAACACGTGCTCTCCACTCCGAGGATGATGAGCTGGTATTTTGCTGTGCCAGCAGTTGCTGATCAGTTCACCCAACATTATCCTGACAGCAAGCTAATTCTCAGCTACAGGTGCTAAAACCCTCTGTTGAACAGCTCCAGTCATCCACCTTGAGCAGATACCTGTCACCTACATCCTTTAAAGCTTTATTTCAAGGAATTCCCACTCTGCTCACTGCCTGTAGCACAGCAACAAGCCTCCTGCCTTTAAACAAGTTGTCCTGCCTTTAAATAACTACATGTTTTCTCTTCCTTTGAACCAGAAGTTTTCTTAACCACGCTGGGCCCAAAAGCTTTTCTCTAGGCTCAGGAGCAGTGTAAAGCAGGAATAAAACTTGGATCACTCCTCTGAGGGCAGGCAGGTCAACCTCATGTCTCAGAAGAGACACTTCGTGTCCCATCACATGAGGAGTTGGTTCTCCTGCTCCCAGGACTGCTCTGTCCCCCACATGCTCACGCCAACCCAAGCAGGAGCACTCGCACACAAGCTCTTGGGTGCTGGCAGAAGGCAGGTTGGGAAGGGAGCACCTTTGACCAAGAAGGTACCTTCAGGGTCACCATCTCCCTTTCTATCCCCACCCCTCGCACACAGCTCTTCCCAAATGGAGCAGAGGGTCTCAAAGGGACCAGAGAAGGGCTCAGCTGTGACAAGCTCTTCCAGCCTGAGGCACTCCAGGAGGCAAATGGAAGCCCTGTCCCACCACAGAACGAGTGGGAGCCCTCAGAGGTTGAGGAACTTCCCACAGGAGGGATGGGAGCTAATTTAGGGGATCAGAGTAGGGATGGGAGCTAATTTAGGGGATGGGAGCTAATTTAGGGGATCAGAGTAGGGATGGGAGCTAATTTAGGGGATCAGAGTAGGGATGGGAGCTAGCCTACACGATCGGAGTGCCAGGGTCGTGGGAAATCCGGTTCATGTCTCACGAGGGACCAGAACCGGGGGGAAAACGCGAGTGGGAGGGGGGAAGAAGTTTCAGAAGAGCGCCAAGGGAAGCAGCGGGGGGCGGGCATGGCTGGAGAGGCCTGGGACAGGCCCGGGACCGGGGAGACACCGGTCAGGGACCGACCCGAGGGGACCACGCACCTGATACTCCTCCACCTCGGCGCCGTGGCGGTCCTGCAAGGCGAGCAGCTCCTGCTCCAGCCGCTCCCGGAGCCCGCACAGCTCCCGGCCCTGGCGGTGCAGGTCCTCCAGGTGCTGCCGGCACTGCCGGCTCTCCTCCCGCAGCAGCTCCAGGTTCTCCCGGCTCCGCTGCGCCTCCTGCTCCTGCAGCACCTGGAGCTGCTCCTGGTAGCGCAGCAGGGTCTCCCGGCAGCTCTGGCTGAGCAGCATCTCGTAGGTCTCCTCCAGCTCCTCCAGGCTCAGCCCGGACAAGGGCGGCGGCAGCGCGGCCAGGTCCATCCGCAACTCCCGTATCTCCACCGCCTCCCGCCGCTGCCGCTCCGCCAGGTGCCCGTGCTCGGCCTGCAGCTGCAGCAGCAGCTCCTCCAGAGCTATGCACTCTCCCCGCAGCCGCTCCAGCAGCCGCTGCTGCCCGACCAGCTCGGGCTCCAGGCGCCGCCGCATCGCCAGCACCTCCGAGCCCAGCAGCTGCAGCTGCTCCAGCTCCCGCCGCAGCCCGTCCCGCTCCAGCTCCGCTTCCAGCTTCGCCCTGCTCAGCTCCTCCAGCTGCATCCGCAGCCAGGCCAGCTCCT